>NC_037671.1:48240651-48259208 GCF_003255815.1 Theropithecus gelada | reverse complement strand
CCCCCCCCCCCCCTCCCTCCCTCTCTCTCCCCCTCCCTCCTCCTGTTGATAAATAAACATTCAGGCAGCTTGCATGCTACAGATGAGTACACAAAAGGAAACTTAATTCGAAGACCTAAGTGATAATCTTTCTCTACTGTGGCTTTTAAGAGGTTTAGAAAATTATTTGGATCTGGAATCCATACTTCTCTTCATAGTTTAAGAAAATATTATATTAAAGGCATGCTAAAGTTGTCCCAAATGTTTACCATGCTGGTGTTTTAAATATAGCCAAATACTGGCCAAAGTGTCTTGCCTTAAAAAAAAAAATATGCATTTTGTCATTGTACTAATATTTCTGAACATACGCCAAATATAAGGGTGATTTGTGGAGCTGTATTAAATAAAAAGATGCTTCTTTATATGAATCCCCTATAGAGCTTGGGGAAGCTGCTATATGGAGAATCTGTGTCTTCCTTAAGAAAGTTTCTGAATGCCTTGGAAATATATCAGAAAACACCCCATTCTCCCCACCACAGAGGAGGGTGGGCAACCAACAGTGTCCTATATCCCAACCCACCATAGTTGTAAGACTTAAACCCTACCTTTCAAATAAAGAATCATTTACTGGCCTCTTACTGGAAAGAACTATAGGAGCTTGTCATTTTATTCATCTTCTCCTCTGAGGCTGAAATTCTTTCTAGAACAAACAAATAATACCCATGGCACCACGTGCTGCACACTCTCTGTAGCCCGACTGACGCCACACGAGGGAACAGTGGGGAATCTGTTGAAGTTGCCATTGCGTTTTGCTTTCTCATAAACCGCTGTTTGTCTTTCCGCCTTTCCTGTTTTGAGTAGTGCCTGGAAACAGAGGCCTGGGAATTGCCTTCCCCATGTGAGCCCCTGGGTCGTTCACAGCCAAGGCCAATTTGACAACATCCTCCTCTCTGGCTATGAGGCCAAGTCCAGTGTTCTTGGTCCAGTGCCAAAGGTGGACATGAACTCTCTAAACTGTCAAACTAAGAAAATCTGACACATCCATGTGGCCTGGAGAGAGCAAAGCCAAACCCAAAGAGATGCTTCCAGGCAACTTTAGATCCCTAACGTGTTAGCAAAGGCAAGAGCGAGCTTCGTTCTGCGAGCTCTCCAGGATTCTCCTTGGACCTAGAGCATTCTAGGATGTTCAGATAAGCTTCACTTCAGACACTGAACTTCTGCCTTGAGCTGACCTCTTCTCTCATCTTTCACTCAATGTCTTCTTCCCCTTCATCCTCTCATAAACCCAAGTTCTACAGCTGTAATAATAATAATAAAAGTTAACTTTAATCAAGTCCCACTCTGCACCAGACACTAGATGATGTGAACCTGTGAACAAGCATAACTGAGGATTCAAACCCAAATCTCTTACGGCAGAGTGAATGTGCCGCTCTGCTACTGTGTTTGTTATCAGAAGCCATGGCTCCCTGATATACTCGACCCAGACTCTCTGTTTCTTCCTTGATGATACCAGTGACATGCAAACATAGCCAGAGGGGCCCAGGCATAGCAGAGAGTCCCATCAGGCCTGACAGAAAGCCCCCTTCCAATCTTCTAAAACCTTGCTGCCATTTCTGACTCCGTGTGGTCTAAGAACCTGGTGTAGACATTGTTTGAAAGTCAAAGGGACCTGAAGATCAGCCCCCACTTACCTGCCATGTGTCCTAGAAAGGTCACTGTGGATGAGAAAACCCCAGTTTCCACCTGCTTTATAATTTTGCCTTTGTGTGGTCATTCATACTCAAATAACCTAACTGTAACTGGGACACTGTTCTCTCTCTTTAAGGACTTCAGCAACTGAGAAAAAAGCTACATGACTCATTTCCAAAACCTGAAAGATGAATGCAGATCTTTATGTAAAGTTTTCTGGTGGGGGAGGGGATTGATTACACTGCCCATCACAGAGCTGAACATCCTCAAAATCCCCTTAGAACACCTTTGTCTCTTCTCAAAATTGAGCTCATTATAGCAGCATCTACATTTCTGCCTGCTTGGCCTGCACCTGCCCTTTTCCTCACCCTCCCAATCCTCCTGGACCCTGCTGCGGCTCCTACATCCCCACTTGCTCCTGGATCTTTGGGCCTAGTCCGTCTGACCCCTCTCAGTTTCTCTTCCTCTTGTCCTAGCTGCCTGTGGAAAGAAAGGCTTCTTCTTACAACAGATGAGTGTGTGGTGATATTCTTCTTCTTATATATTTTTTTGTTTCCATCACGTTACCATTCATGTTTTAAACTATCAAATGTCAACAAGCGTGGCTATCTTTGTGTTTTCTCTTCAAAAATATGTGATGGCCACAGAAATCTCCACCATGGTCTTCCTGAAACCACTGCGGTACATTTTTTGCACCGTTTGGTTATATCAACATGATCTCAAATGAGAAGATGAAAAGTAAAAACTTCCTTCAGTGCTCCAGGTATTTCTCAATATCTAGATATTTCTTTCTTCCTAGGAAAAATCCAAATGGATTTCTCACTTTTTGACCAGGTGTTTTACTGTCACACAGCCCCTGTGACAGCATTGGCCCCTAATACAGGCAGAGTTGAAAAATGATGTGATGGGTCATAGTTGCCCCTCTACTCAGAGAAAACTTCTAGACCCAATCACGGTCACTGAAAGTACTAAGAATTATATCTGAAATCAAGCATTGGTAGCAGAACACAAATATGTTACCAAATTAGCTGGAAGGTAAGGCATGGGGGAGTCATGAGGGAGCCCCATCCTCTTCTGTCAGGGGAATGAGAACAGTTTGCAGCACCTGTCAGGCCACGTGAATACCCAAGGAGTGATGGGACAATCCTTGGCACCCAGAATTGGCCTTGCAGAGGGGAAGGAGTTTACGTTTTAGAATCTAACATGCCTGTGCTTAAATCCTGGGGTTTGCACCTAAATTATAATAGGGCTAATAGATTAAACATATTTTTCTCTCTGCCACTCTGAGTACGTGATTCTAATCTGCCCTAGGCATTCATTGACCTCAGAGAGATTAGGATTTCTGTAGAAGGAATTCTAAGAGAGAAAAGGGAATTCAATATTCAGCTTCTGATCTTCAAAATAGCATTTTCAACAAGACAGTAGACTTTTACCCAACGTATTTTCTTAAGATATTCTAAACTCTTTTATTTCTCAATTTTTACCCATCAAAAACCCTGCCTGGAGGCCTCTACTCACAGAGTAGAAACAGTCATACTGGCTATGCAGCGAGGCCGCAAGGCTTTCTGCTCTATGATTGATGGGCTATTTGACCTAGGAAAACTAAAAAAACAGCCCATCCTTCCTGGCACAGGGGAGTTGGGGATGAAGAAGAAGGGAGAGGCAGGGGGGTCAGGGAACTAGAGCATGTTAGGAGCTCCATGTGGTACTTTGCTTGGGTGTCCTTCCGGATTGTGGAGGGAGGCAAGCAGCCCACCTGTAACCCCCACTCAGCATCCCCATGGTTACTCTGGAAGACAAACAGAAGAAATGCAGAACCCGTATTCGCTTTCCAAAGTCTTCCACCCATAGATTCCAGAACCCCCATCTCCCCAGTGCTGTGAGGTCACAGGAGCCTAGTCCCCGACTCCCAGCCCCACTGACTCAAGAAGGAGAGCAAGGAGGGGCAGGTTCTCTGAGAAACTGAGGATTTCAATGCAAAAGAGACAGAATTCTCTGGAAGGACTATTTAGATTATTACATCAGACTAGGTTATCATCCAAAATGGATGAAATTAAAGTTGTTGTTGTTTTCCCACCGCCCAGAAGTTACGAGCTTGTAAGGAAGACTGTAACAGTTGAAAACCAAACGAGGCACATTTTCACTGTACATCCCAGGAGTAGTTTAAATGGCTTAAGGACCAGCTATGTGTGTGTTTGCATACGCGTATGTGCCCTGGGCAAGTCTAAGACTCAGTTTCTTCGTCTGTTGGATGAGGATGAATAATATTTCCCATCTCAATAGCCTTGTGGTGTGCTTAAATGGTAGTTGCATAAACATCCCTAGCTCACTGCAAGGATTCAGTGAGTGTATTTCCTTGCTGGTGCTAAGGTACGAGACTAGGGCAATAAAAGGAACAAGATAGGGCAGAGGGTACTTGGCCCAGGCCAGTGCCCAATAGCCACAACCTCCTTCTCCATGAAGAGTTGAACAGACACCCATCCAATCTGCAGACAACAGTCACAGGTGGGTTCCTGGTTTTTATTTTGCTGCAACACACATACAAGAGAAAATCCACATATGAGAAGTTGAGTGTGCAGCCACCTGGGCCCACAGAGCCGTTCTCGTTCTTTCAAAGACCACCTTTGACATCTGCTCCTCTCCATGTGCATTTTGAGCCCTAGGGATCTGCTTTGCCTTATGCTCATCAGGACCTGTGCTGCACTGAGCCTGCCAGCAAACCAGGGCTGAGCTGTGCTTGCAAGAACTTGTTGGAGGCTGGGTTAGAGTCTTGGCTCCCCAGTCCCCATTCAGCCTCCATGCCCTGGTAAGAATATATTATTTTCTTAGCTCAAATTGCTGTTTCCAAGTCATTATTTCTCTACGACGAGAAAACAATATTGGGTCTTATGTAATATCAACCTCAATGAATCTGGAAGTGATCATGGAATGGGTGGATTTTTTTTCCTCCTTAAAAAAGAGAAAAATAAATCTAAGATTGTTTGCATATGGCTGAGAATATTTATGAACTATTCCCCTTGTTTCCTCGTCACATATTTTACCCAGTGCATTTGTGTGTGGTACAGAATAAATCTTTATGGAGAGCAGAGGTGGAGAGGGGAAGAAAGCAGTTAAAACACTGGGTATCTATCAAGTCCCTGGGATGTTAGTGATCCTGAGTCTTGGGTGCCCCAACCCTAGGCTCACTTGCTGTAGTTGGAGGGATACCCCATCTAGCTGCTCAGAGTAATTATTTAGAGTGAAGGTTTAAAATACAAACACAAGGAATTAACATCTTTTTGTTGCTCTAGTTTCTTTGACATCCCCCTTGTTCCTACCAGAGCAGAAAGTTCAACACAAATAGTTTCATGACCTGAATACCATCAGCCAAGAGAGATCATTAAATTCTATGGATGGCAGATTGAGCCACAGTCAGAATGAGTTGGCAGGTAGGAGGAAAAGAACTGGCAGAGAGTATAGTGGGTGCTGCCATTTGCTATCTGATAATATGGCAGTGTTTTAGCACACAGGCATGTTGGGTCTATTTTGCTCTGGGTGTGCCTTTCAACACAGCTTGTCACCAAGGAGCATCCCAAGGGAATATAAGGAATAAGGCTTTGGCCGTATACTAAATAAGTAAGGGAAACAAATCTCCAGGCTATTGATTTTCCTCTCCAGGGAGGTGGCCACAAATTCGGGGCTTCTTAAAATCACCCATTCTCCACTGCAGCTTGAGATATTCAGGAATATATTGACCAAGAATATGGGGCAAGGAACAGAGAACAGGAGGACTCCACATTTGGTAAGGCAATAGCAACAACTACCATTAATTGATGTCCTCGTATGGGCCAGGCACTGTATTAGGTGCTTTCCCTGCATTATCTGAGTTAATCCCAGCAGTGGTCTTACCAGGGTGAAGGATCCTTAGTCCCATTACTGAGACGAGAAAGCAGAAGCTCAGTGAAGTAGAGAAACTTGCCCAAGGTCACATGTAAGTGCCAGGATCAACGACATTTGTGGGATTTATGAGGCCTAAAGGCAATACAATAAGTACCAACACGGAATTCTTGAAATCAGATCCAAGGACTTGGAAGGGACCCAGGAAAGTAAGAGACCTTGAAGCTGAAGGCTCAGCAGCTTCCCAGTGAATCCACCCTGAGCAGCCTTGAGCTTTAAACACAGGTTAGCCCCAGGCCAAGCAGTCCTTTCCCTGCTGCCTTGTCTCCTCTTGCTCTACCACGGTTGCCACCAACTGCAGCCTACACATTCCTGGTCAAAAATATACAAACCCGAGTGAGGAGACTGATACACAGAGGGTGCCTTCCAGAATGTGCTGACTTGGAAAGCTCCATGGAATGCCGCAGTTGCGACATAAATCAACAATGATTCCTGCCACCGGACTTGATGCCTTCCATCTCAAGGAATTACCGGAGGGATATACAGAACTATCTTCCCAAGGAACTTCAATCACTGCTCCAGGCTTTTCACCAAATTTCATGATATTTCCCAGACCTGGTGACATGGGTACAGACTTGTGCAGCAGCCCACTCAGGTCTCCAGGACCATTTGAGATTAGAACCTGCAATGTCTCATCTGCTATCGCATGACTCTTTCCCTCAGAGGATATTTATTGGTCAAAGTTTGACAGGCCCAGTATTTGATTCTTCCTTTCTTCGTTATAATCAAGATTTTGCCATAATCTCCATAAATGAAAGGGGTAGAGGGTTTTGAGCAAGCAAACAAATAAATCACAAGTGCCTTGGGGAGAAAAGCATAATAAGCATTGTCTAGTACCCACCCTTTGCCATTGCCTTTGTATAGCCTTGCAATCCCATCACAGTCTAGACAATTACTAAGGAATATACTGCATTTTCCCAGCCCTGCTTAGTCTAGTCTCCCAAACTGGAAACACAAAGCAGATGATGAAGTAGTTCAAATGCCACACCAGGGAGAAGAAAGTATTGAGAAACTATGCCCAGCCTCCAGGCAGTTTTCAAACATTCCAGTAAGTGTTCAATTGATTTATGTCGGGCTGGTGTCATTCCATTGTCTCAAACAAAAGGCCTTCTATGAAAAGACAAAAAGTGGGTTATGAGAGGAGTGGCTAACAAGGCATATTTGGGAAAACCTGAACAAGAGTACAGCCCTCTTGGCTTTGCCTCCAGAAGGCAGTGTCCCCCTTGTGTCTACTGGAATGAACAGCAGGATCGACTTCCATTATCTCAGTGTCAGGCTCTAAACCAGAGTCTGGAAAAACAGCTGCTGGGGATGGGGCTGATGACACAGGTGCAATGACTGATGCCCTGGTCAGCCATCTCCTCCATGTTTTTCCTTTGAGCTCAAGTAGAAAGTGTCTATGGTAGTGTTCTCTCATTAGAATGGACTATGAGATTCTGGGCAAAATGATTTTCAGTGATGATGGCTTCCCACAGTTGTTCTTTTGGGTATTTTGTCTGCTTGTGTGTCTAAACAAATTATGTGACAGATAATTATTTGGGCAAGACTGTAAAAGCCTTCTCCCACGTTATCTTCCTTTGGGTGTTCATTGTTTGAGTCAGAACCATGACAGCTTTCTGTGCGGCTGGGGGCTGCACATTTCTGGTGGAGCCCTTCCATTTGAGACAGCAGTGATTTTTAGAACAAGCTTCCCTAGAGTAAACCCAAGCATTCTTCCCTGATACTCATCACTTCTCTGGGGGTGACGTCAAAAAGGGCTGTTCTTTTCCCTCTGTCTTGTCCCCTGAAGGCCTTGTCCCCAACTCTTCTTGGGTTGGGTTAGTTATAGTTAATACTTCCACAAAATCTGATGCATATCTCTGTCCTGGAACTTCTATATAGTGTTTATTTACCTAGGTAATAGCCTTTTCTTCCTAAAAATGTAATATGTAGGTTGATGTGGAATATTAGCAAATTATAGATAACCAAAACTTTTTACAAAAATGGCTAGTATTGGCCAGGCGTGGTGGGTTACATCTGTAATCCCAGTGCTTTGGGAGGCCGAGGCGGGCCGATCGTGAAGTCAGGAGATCAAGACCATCCTGGTCAACATGGTGAAACTCTGTCTCTACTAAAAATACAAAAATTAGCTGGGTGTGGTGGCTTGTGCCTGTAATCCCAGCTACTCGGGAGGCTGAGGCAGGAGAATCGTTTGAACCAGGGAGTCGGAGGTTGCAGTGAGCCCAGATCACACCACTGTACTCCAGCCTAGTGACAGAGTGAGACTCTGTCTGAAAAATAAATAAATAAATAAATAAATAAATAAACAAACAAATAAATTGGCTAGTATTATTGCACCTACTGCAACCTCTGCCTCCCGTGTTCAAGAGATTCTCCTGCCTCAGCCTCCCTAGTAGCTGGGACTACAGGCACATGCACCATGCCCAGCTAATTTTTGTATTTTTAGTAGAAACAGAGTTTCACCATGTTGGCCAGGGTGGTTTCGATCTCTTGACCTCATGATCTGCCCACCTCGGTCTCCCAAAGTGCTGGGGTTGCAGGTGTGAGCCACCACGCCCAGCCTGTATTTCTGTATTTATGTATGTTTTTCAAAGCAAAGGATTAGCTAATGTTTATTGTTTGGTTAGGGTTTGCCTTTTCAGGCTATTTAGTACACTTCTACTGCATTGTGTTAATGGTTTCCAGGTATGCTGCAGTGTGTGGGGAGCGGGCAATGTGATGAGGGGGACAGGATTCTAGATGAGCTACTCCACTCTGAAGACCCTATGACGGTATCCACTGGCAAGCAGTTTGAATAAAGGCCCTTCTTTTACTCTTCCATGCCAGCCCTTGAGAGAGGCCTAACCAAGGCTCTAAAGAAATTGGATGACTACCTGAACACCCCTCTACCAGAGGAGATTGACGCCAACACTTGTGGGGAAGACAAGGGGTCTCGGCGCAAGTTCCTGGATGGGGATGAGCTGACCCTGGCTGACTGCAATCTGTTGCCCAAGCTCCATGTGGTCAAGGTAAGAGAGCTCTACCCACAGAGGCCTACAAGATCCAGTTCCTTCTTAGGTCCAGGTCACCTGTGTGGATGAGTCAAGGACAGTAGCATCTGTTGGTCAAGAGCCTGGACCCTGAAGTCAGGTAATAAGGACCCAAGGTCACCCTCTGCTGCTTGATGGCTGTGTGGCCTCTTTGATCTTCAGTTTTCATTTATAAAAATAGGCATATATTTCTTACTCCAAGGGTTGGTGGAAGAGTAAATACAGCGTGAAAGTGCTTGGCATATTGTAGGGGTTTAATATGTGTAATAGTCACAATCATCATTGTTGTATACAGTCATATCACTCCAGAGGCCTCTTCCTCATAGGATTTCCCTGGCCACACTCCTACAGCTCTATTAAATGTGCCCTCATATGCATTTTTTCTTTGTGCCCAGACCCACCTTCTCACTTCCTCCAGCAGCTTCCTGAGGTGAGCCCACATCATTTTCCTCATCTATCAAATGAAGAGGTGGAGGTTGCAAGAGGTGATGTCACTTTCTTGCTATCATTGCACTTACTAACCATCTGCAACATGTAGTGTAATCCTCTCCTATACAACAAATCCTGGGAATCTGAGAGTTGGAAAGGACATTTAGAGGTCATCCAAAACAATCTCCCACTTCAACCTGGACCACTTTCTGCTGTTTCTTTGACAAGCTTCTGTGAAGCTGTGACTGCAGCTTCTGAGAACGAGGAGTCCTCTGCCTAACGAGCCAGCCCTACCATGTTAGATAGCTCTGATGATTAAATCATTGTTCTCTACAATGAGCCCAAGCATGCCTCCCTGCTATCCGTTTGTTCTGTAGAGCAACACAGAACAGCTCTGCTTGCCTTCACCTCGTTTGAAAACAGTAGTTGTATCCCCCTAAGCTCTGTAAATGAGCACGTCTTCCCCTATCCTTTCCTGACCCTCATCAGCCTAGTATCAGATAGCCATACTGTGCTCTACTTTTACACACGCTTATTTCTCACTGTCTCAGCCAGACAGCAAGCTCTGTGAGGATAAGACCTTTTCAAAACATGATGGTGGGCAAATGGTGACCCTTTAATAAATACTCATTGATTGATCATGTGATCGCCTGGTGTATGTCTTTATGATACCCAGTTTATTTCTATGCTTCACTGAGAAGACTCAGATTCAATCATTTGTCAGCTGGATATATGCCTATTATTTTTCAGCTCAAGTCCTGAGACAGAAATGCTATCTCCTCTCCAACCAGAGCATGTACCAGCTTGAGTTGAAGTCACTCAGTTGTGTGTACGCTGGTGTTTCCACAGGCCTTAGTCAGAGCTGAAGACTGAGAGGGAATCTTGCATAAAAATGGATTGGGCAAATACAACCTATTTAGACAAAAACATTTTGGATTTGGGGCCAAGCCAATAGTCACTTGTAGGTCCAGCCAATCTATGTCTCTTTGAAGTTATTAAGTACTGCACGCCCCACCCATCATCCTTTATTCTTCTCCTCCTTAGGAACAAGTACCTTTGAAAGGGATGATATAATTCCAGCTCAGTCACACTGTGTCAGAGTAATACAACGCAAAGATCAGGAGACCCAAGTTCTAGTCCTGTATCTTGCTGCCAACTAGCAGCATGAGCTAGGGCACATCATCTAATCTTTTTGGAATTCATTTTTCTTGTGCCTAGGAGAACAGAAGTGGATAGTATTCCTTCTTGCCTTCTTTTCCTTTCTGCCTCCCCTCCTTCTTTCCTTTTCTCTTGCTCAAACATTCACTACCACTCAAAAACCATTTGCTGAACAAGGCAAACAAATGGATCTCCCAAGCCTTGGGCTTCATCTTGTGATTTCCTTAATTCCCACCAGCCTTAAATGACTCAGTGAAGCCCTGTCCTTGGAGAAATTTCAGTGGGTGGTTCACCCAGAGAAGCTGGAGATCAAAAAGAAGATGGCCAATGAGAGAATAAAGGCCAACCTTTGGCCCCTATCTCTTTGGATTTCTGCTGATCCAGCTTATCAGATCCCAGAAACCTGGCAAACCTCTGAAGTTCACAAAGAGCAAAGGGGAAGCCAAGTCAGGCCTCCAGTTTGGCTTCAGATGCCAAAACTTAATCTGGGCTGTGGGAGCTAACTGTTTTCATATGAAAGAGCAAATTCAGAACATGAGCATGGAAGTCCCTGTGAACATCAGAGCTCTGTGTGCATCCTCACCCCCTTGCTGCTTTCATGCTCTCTCTCCTCTTGCCTGGCTCACTTTCAGGTTTTTCTCCATCCCTGGAAGTGGAGTTGCTCTGGCCCAGGCTCCCCATGAGAGTTTGGCTTGAACATTCATTGTCTGGCCCCCTCCTAGTTCTCATCTCCCAAAATCAAGCCAATGTGTGAAGAAATGACCAGCTCAGCAGCCAAGGACCAGGGTGCACAGGTCTTGGTTGGGAGGGGCATCCGCAGGCCTTTCCTTGCCCACTGGGATCCTTGCCTAGCATAGTGATGATGTTCAGCCCTGGAGACAAACAGGAAGGGGAACATCAACATCAATATAAATACATATTTATAAAATGCATTTCTGCTGTATTGAAGCTAATATTCTGCCCTTTAAAATCCTGAAAATATAATTTCAGTGTGAAATGACTTGAGGTTACTCTATGAGTCAGTGTGTCATTGTGAAAAATAGTTTTGGATCCCTTTACCTTATTGTAGACCTTTTTCATCCACTCTGGCAAATTCCAGCCAGTTCCCTTGGTCAGGCCACCACTCCTGCATGAATTTGCTCTTAGCCAAGACAGTCTCTTCTCAAAGGAACTTGGCCCAACCTAAGGGATCATCATCTTTCACTGAACAGAAAGACTGGGGAGATATTATGGTGGCATCTCTCGCTGTGAGAGCTTTATCAAAGGACTCAGACTTCATCACCCTTGCTTGTAGTTACCTAAGCCAGACAGAACAGTGTGGAGGTGGCTTCTTTGGTGCCCACACCATACCAGTTATTTTAACAGAGAGAATTTAAAGAAGTACTATGTACTAAAGAATTGGAAAGGCAAAATATACTAGGAGGTTCTACCTTCAAGAGGCAGCTACGACTCCTAGGGCAGGAGGAACAAAGGGAAGAGGTTGGAATTATTAAAAATTACAAACTTCGAGGCTTTGTAGATGAGGGACCCTGCAAAGCTGAATGTGGGTGAAAGGGCTGTTCAGCTGGTGCGAGGGTCCAAGCTCAGGTTGGCTGGGATCCAGCCTCTAAAGCAGAGTCTCTGCTGTGTGCTGGCCTCTCTGCGTGGGTATGATGAAGCTGGTCCTGTGAGTATTGGCAAAAGAGCAAACTGGATTCAGCTGCTGCTCCCAGAAATAAATGGAGACTCTGACAGAGAGAGGAAGCTGAAAAGCAAGGGCTTCTCCCTCCCATCTCCTCCTCCAACCTTGCTGGCTTTCTCCAGTAACTCCTCTTGGCAGAACCTAACAGGATTCACTGGCAAAGAAGAGATGTGATCTGCTCAGTCCCAGCCCCAGTATCACAAACAAAGCAAATAAAAGAGTAGGTTTGGAGATAAGCAACAATAGATTAATGACTGGCCCATGAGGGATTCTGAGTAGACCCATTGCTTTATCAGCTACATAGGGCTGAGTAGCAAAGTAGAAAGAACTGTGGATTATAAAGCAGGGACTGTAATAAATATGAATGGTAACTCAATAGATATTGGTCAAATTAATTAATTTCTCATGTAACATTAAGCCACATAATCTCTTGTAGCTTCAGTTTGCTCATTGCTAGGGATCTTCAGTGCTTTCAAATTATTTTATTACACATGACACTAGAGGACCTTGCCTGATGTACAGATAACTTAAGATTGTAAAGACTAAGTACAACCGTTTATTGAATCCCAACCTATTTAATCCCCCTTTGTCTTGCTTTTCTCATCTGTAAATGGGAATATAATAGACTCTTCCTTATAGGATTATTTAGAGATCTAAGTACCTTGCAAAGTACTTAAAGCAGTCCCTAGAACAGAGCACACAGTGAATAAATGTTTGTTATTATCATTCCTCTGATCAACATCATTATTGAGATTATCAAGGAGTACAGAAGTGAAGAAGCTGCAATTGCTATCCTTTCACTTCCCACAAGCTAGAGAAAAAAAAAAAGGGTACTGAAACAGTAATCATGATTCAGAATAGATTATAGCTCAGTGTTATAATGTAAGTTCAACACTGGTCTAGAAGCATAGAGGAGAAAGAGGAGAAAAAAATGTTCCCAAATGTCCATGAACATGTCTGCAACCGTGAGTTTTTCATCCATCAAGTCTTCATCATCCTTCACTTCAGCACAACTTTCTGGGAAACTCTGCATATTACCAGCATTGAAATGAAGATGAAAGTCCAGAGTGGCTGATCTGGGTCTTCTCTGAGTGGGAGGATCCCATGGTCAATGGTCTAGGGCCCTCTCTGAAAAAGAAAACAAGATAGAGAGGTGGATGTATAGATACAAGAAATCCAGAGAACACCTGTGAGATACTCTACAAAATGGACTTCACCAAGGCATATAGTCACCAACTCTACAAGGTCAGTGCCAAAGAAAAAAGTCTTAAAGGCAGCTAGAGAAAAAGATAAGAACACATACAAATGGAACCCCATCAGGCTAACAGCAGACTTCTTGGCAGAAATCTTGCAAGCCAGGAGAGATTGAGGGCCTATTTTCATCATTCTTAAAGAAAGAACTTCCAACCAAGAGCTTCATATGCCACCAAACTAAGCTTTGTAAACAAAGGGAAATAAAATCTTTTCCAGACAAGCAAGTGCTAAGGGAATGTATTACCATTAGACTATATTTACAAGAGATCCTTAAGGGACTTCTAAACATGTAAACAAAAGAATGATACCTGCTACCACAAAAAACACACTAGTATATAACCCACAGACCTCATAAAGCAACCACACAATAGAAACTACAAAGCAACCAGCTAACAACTTCACGAAAAGATCAATACCTCACATATCAATATTAACCTTGAATGTAAATGATTGAAGTGCCCCACTTGAAAGGCATATAGTGGCAATTTGGATAAAAAATAAGAGCCACTCATCTGCTGTCTTCAAGAGACCCATCTCATATGTAACAACATCCATAGGCTCAAAGTAAAGCGCTGAAGAAAGATTTTTACACAAATGGAACTCAAAAAAGAGCAGGGGTCACTATTCTTCTATCAGGTAAAACATACCATAAACCAATAATAGTGAAAAAAAAAAAAGAACAAAGAAGGGCATTACATAATAATAAAGGGGTGACTACAACAAGAAGACTTAACCATTCTAAATATATACACACCCAACATTGGAGCACCCAGGTTCACAAAGCAAGTACTTCTAGACCTATGAAAAGACTTGGACAGCAACAACACACAATAATAATGGGGGACTTCAACAACTCACTAACAACATTAGATCATCAGGGCAGAAAACTAACAAATATATTCTGGACTTAAATTTAACACTTGACCAATTGGACATAATAGACATCTACTGAATACTCCACCCACTGACCACAGAATATACATTCCTCTCATCTGCATACAGAACATACTCCAAGATCAACCACATGCTCAACCATAAAGCAAATCTCAATAAATTCAAAAAAATAGGAATTATACCAATCATACTCTTGGACCACAGTGGAACAAAAGTAGAAATCAACACCAAGAAGATGTCTCAAAACCACACAAATACATGAAATTAAACAACTCACTCCTGAATTATTTTTGGGTAAACAAAAAAATTACAGCAAAAGTAAAAACATTCTTTGAAATAAATGAAAACAAAGACACAACATACCAAAATCTCCTGGATGCAGCAAAAGCAATATTACAAGGAAAATTTATAGCACTAAATGCCTACCTCAAAAAGTTAGAAAGATCTCAAATTAACAATGTAATATCACACCTAGAGGAACTAGAAAAACAAGAACAAACTAATCTCAAGGCTAGTAGAATAAAAGAAATAACTAAAATCAGAGCAGAACTGAATGAAATTGAGACCCCAAAATTCTTACAAAGAATCAATAAAACTAAAAGTGGAGTTTTTGAAAGGATAAACAAGATCAATAAACCACTAGCTAGATTAACCAAAAAAAGAGAGAAAATCCAAATAAGCACAATCAGAAAGGACAAAGAAGACATTACAACTGATCTCACAGAAATACAGAAGATCCTTAAAGACTATTATGAACACCTCTATGCGCACAAAGTAGAAAAGCTGGAGGAAATGGATAAATTCCTAGAAATACACTTTTCATTTGCCTTGAAAACTGAAACAAGACAAGGATGCCCACTCACCACTCCTAATCAACATCATATGGAAGTCCAGATCTACAGGGCAAGAGAAAGAAATAAAAGGCATACAAGTAGGAAAAGAAGGAGTTAAATTCTCTCTTTACTGATGATATGATTCTGTTTCTTGAAAACCCTACAGACTTCACCAAAAGGCTCCTGGAACTGATCAACAACTTCAGGAAAGGTGAAGTATACAAAGTCAGTATTCCAAGATTGAGTTTGTAAGAAATTGAAACCATGAACAGACTAATTGAGTTATGAAATTAAATCAGTAATTTTTAAAAAACTACCAACCAATAAAAGCCCCAGACTAGATGGATTCACAGCTGAATTCTACCTGACATACAAAGAAGAACCAATACCAGTCATACTTAAAACTATTCCAAAATACCAAGGAGGAGGGACTCCTTCCTAACTCATTCTATGAAGCTAGCACCACCCTGATACCAAAACCTGACAAACACACAATGAAAAAAGAAAACTTCAAGCCAATATCCCTGATGAACATAGACACAAAAAATTCACAACAAAATACTAGCAAACCAAATCCAGCAGCACATCAAATAGTTAATTCGCATTGATCAAATAGGTTTCTTCTTAGGATGCATGGTTGGTTCAACATACACAAATCAATACATTTTATTCACCACATAAACAGAATTAAAAACAAAAACTATATGATCATCTCAATAGACAC
This sequence comes from Theropithecus gelada, assembly GCF_003255815.1. Classification (NCBI taxonomy): domain Eukaryota; kingdom Metazoa; phylum Chordata; class Mammalia; order Primates; family Cercopithecidae; genus Theropithecus; species Theropithecus gelada. The sequence goes on along the minus strand of NC_037671.1, from coordinate 48,243,602 downwards.
AGAAAAAGCTTTTGATAAAATTCAACATCCCTTCATGACAAAAACTTTCAAGAAATTAGGCATTAAAGGAACACTCCTCAAAATAATAAGAGCCATTCATCTATGACAAATCTGCAGCCAACATCTTATTGAATGGGCAAAAACTGGGATCATTCCCCTTGAAAACTGGAACAAGACAAGGATGCCCACTCTCACCACTCCTATTCAACATAGTAGTGGAAGTCCTTGCCAGAGCAATCAGGCAAGAGAAAGAAATAAAAGACATGCAAATAGGAAAAGAAGTCAAATTATCTCTCTTTACTGATGATATGATTCTATTCCTCAAAAACCCTAAAGACTTCACCAGAAGGCTTCTGGAACTGGTAAGCAACTTCAGTAAAATCTCAGTATAAAAAGTCAATGTGACTGGGCACAGTGGCTCATGCCTGTAATCCCAGCACTTTGGGAGGCTGAGGCAGGTGGATCACCTGAGGTTGGGAGTTCAAGACCAGCCTGACCAACATGGAGAAACCCTGTCTCTACTAAAAATACAAAATTAGCCGGGCATGGTGGTGCATGCCTGTAATCCCAGCTACTCGGGAGGCTGAGGTAGGAGAATCGCTTGAACCCAGGAGGCAGAGGTTGCAGTGAGCCAAGATCGCACCATTGTACTCCAGCCTGGGCAATGAGAGCAAAACTCCGTCTCAAAAAAAAAAAAAAAAAAAAAGTCAATGTACAAAAATCAGCAGCATTTCTGTATGCCAACAACATTAAAGTTGAGAGCCAAATCAAGAACATAATCCCATTTATAAATAGCTGCAAAAATACAATACAATACAATACAGTACAATCCCTAGGACTACATCTAACCAGGGAGTTAAAAAAATATCTACAAGGAGAGCTATAAAACACTACTGAAGGAAATCACAGCTGACACAAACAAATGGGGAAACATTCCATGCTCATAAATTGGTAGAATTAATATTAGTAAAATGGCCATACTGTCCAAAGCAATGTGCAGATTCAATGCCGTTCCTATCAAGCTACCAATGTCATTTTTCACATAACTAGAAAAAACTATTCTAAAAATTCATGTGGAACCAAAAATGAGCCTGAATAGCCAAAGCAACCCTAAGCAAAAAAAAAACAAAAACAAAAACAAACAAACAAACAAAAAAAAACAAAACTGGAGGTGTCACATTACCTGACTTCAAACTGCACTATAAGGCTACAGTAACCAAAACAACATGGTACTGGTACGAAAACAGACACATAGATGAATGGAACAGAACAGAGAACCCAGAAATAAAGCCACACACCTACAGCCATCTCATCTTCAACAAAATTGACAAAAATAAGCAATGGAGAAAGGACTTCCTATTCAATAAATGGTTTTGGAATAGCTGACTAATCATATGCAGAAGAATGAAACTGGACCTCTACTTTTCATCATATATAAAAAGTAACTTAATATGGATTAAAGATTTACCTAAGCAAGAATCCTAGAAGAAAACCAGGAAACATTCTGTACATCAGTTTTGGGAAGTAATTTATGATGAAGTTATCAAAAGCAATTGCAACAAAAATAAAAATTAACAAGTAGGACCCAATTATACTAAAGAGCTTCTGCACATAGAAACTATGAACAGAGTTAACAGTTAACCCACAGAATGGGAGGAAATATTTGCAAACTATGCATCTAACAAAGGTCTAATATCCAGAATCTATAAGGAACTTAAACAATTGAATAAGCAAAAACCAAATAATACCATTAAAAAATGGGCAAAAGACATGAACAGACACTTCTCAAAAAAAGACATAATAAGTGGCCAACAGACATTTTTTAAAAAGTTCAGTATCACCAATCACTGGAGAAATGCAAATTAAAAGCACAATGAGATACCCCCCTCACACCAGTCAGGATGGTTATTGTTAAAAAGTCAAAAAGCAAGAGATGTTGTTTGGTGTGTGGAGAAAAGGGAACACTTATACAGTGTTGGTGGGAATGTAAATTAGTTCAGTCACTGTGGAAAGCAGTTTGGAGATTTCTCAAAGAACTAAAAACAGAACTATCATTCGACCCAGCGATCCCATTACTGGTTATATATCCAAAGGAAAATAAATTGTTTTACCAAAGAAACCCCCACATGCGTTCATATGTTTATCACAGCACTCTTCACAACAGCAAAGACTTGAAATCAACCTGGGTGCCCATCAACAGTGGGCTAAATAAACAAAACGTGGTACATATACATGGTGGAATACTACATAGCCATATAAAGAAACAAAGTTATGTCCTATGCAGCAACATGGATGCAGCTGGAGGCCATTATCCTAAGCAAACTAATGCAAGAACAGAAAACATGAAACTACATGTTCTCACTTGTAAGTGAGAGATAAACAATAGGTACAAATGGACATAAAGATGGCGACAACAGACACTGGGGACTACTTGGCGGGAGGGATGGAGGGGACAAGTGTAGAAAAACTATGCTCATTACTTGGGTGACAGGATCAATTATACCCCAAACCTCAGCATCATGCATTATACCCAAATAACAAGCCTGCACATGTACCCCCTTGTATCCCCTAAAAAAAAAAAACAGGGAAGGAAGGAAGAGAAGGAGAGAGACAGAAAGAGAGAGAAAGGGAGGGAGAGGCCGGGCGCGGTGGCTCACGCCTGTAATCCCAGCACTTTGGGAGGCCGAGGCGGGTGGATCACAAGGTCAGGAGATCGAGACCACGGTGAAACCTCGTCTCTACTAAAAATACAAAAAATTAGCCGGGCGCGGTTGTGGGCGCCTGTAGTCCCAGCTACTCGGGAGGCTGAGGCAGGAGAATGGCGGGAACCCGTTAGCCGGGCGCGGTTGTGGGCGCCTGTAGTCCCAGCTACTCGGGAGGCTGAGGCAGGAGAATGGCGGGAACCCGGGAGGCGGAGCTTGCAGTGAGCTGAGATCCGGCCACTGCACTCC
>NC_037671.1:48191318-48240551 GCF_003255815.1 Theropithecus gelada | reverse complement strand
AAAAAAAAAAAGGGAGGGAGGGAGGGAGGGAGGAAGGAAGGAAGGAAGGAAGGAAGGAAGGAAGGAAGGAGAGAGGGAGGGAGGGAGAATGGGAGGGAGAGAAAAGAGGGAGGGAGGGGAGCCAGAAGTGATACTACTCTCCTGTTACCTCTACCCTAGCCTAGCCTGGAAGAGCTAGAGGAGGACCAGTTAATGTGCAGGTCCCAGTGCACAGTGAAAACAGGGGGGCCCTGTTTAAAAATTATTAATAATTTCCACATATTGACCCCAGAGCATTAAACCAAGAGCAGGGCTCTTCTGGGTGCAAGGTGAGACCACACAGTCACAGGTCCATGAAGCTGCCACAGCTAGAGAGACCTCATTAAAGAAACCATCCTGCTCCCCCCATTAAGAAAATGCATGCAAATGGGTACAAGCTAGGTCTCAGTGAATTATAATAATACTTGAGGTTTATTGAGTATTTAGTATGTGCCAGACACTCCTCTAAGCATATGATGTGTATTAACTAATCTATTACTCCAAAGTAGGTTTTATTATTACATCCGTTTTAGAGGTAAAGAAATTGGAGCTCAGAGAGGTTACGTAACCTGTCCAGTGTCACACAGCTGCTAAGTGGAGCCATGATTGCAAATCCAGTCAGTTGGGATCCAGAGCCCGTGCTTTTAATCACTATGCTCCTGTTTCTCTCAAAGCAAATACCATTTCTCCAGAAGTCTCCAGTCCACGTCCCCTCCGAGTGTGGCAAACCAGGGCAAGAACAGAAATCGGTATTTGCTTACTCTTATGTCATAGTCTAAACCTACATATACATTCCAATATCTAATTTGCTTTTCATGGTTTTTTTTTTCCCTTCTATAAATGGGGACGCCTGTGTAAAACAAAGTAAAGAAGAGAAAAAAGAAAAGAAAATTTGCTGGTAATTCTATCAATCAGACATAACCACTGGTAATATATAGGTATATAGACATCTAGCCATCATACATGTTTCTCCAAATGCATTATACTTGAACTTTAAGCGTAATTGTCTATCTTGAAGAGTTTTCCAGACCACTAGATTTTCTCAGCAGCATCATTTTTAATGTCCCTGCACTATGCCATTTTATTTGTGTAAGATAATGTATGTATTCACATATTGTTGGACATTAGTGCTGTGCACCATTTTTGTTATTCAAAATAGTTCTGGGATCATAATTGTGTAGCTAAATCTTTGTATCCATCCATGATTATTTCTTGAGAAAAAAATCCTAGAATTTGAAACACTAGGTCAAAGGGCAAATTATATTTACTTAAGAAATTAAATTAAAACAAAACAAAAAGAAGACAGCACTGCCACCTTGCATTTCAAACATATTGCTGATGGCCCGTGGTGAGGTGCAGAGGTTTCCTGCAGTGCACACACACTGGGACGGCCACTAACACTTTCTAATGATTTGTTTCATGGCTTCATACCATCTCTGTCCTGCCATCTCTGTTTTAGATTGTGGCCAAGAAATACCGCAACTATGATATCCCAGCTGAGATGACAGGCCTGTGGCGGTACCTCAAGAACGCCTACGCCCGTGATGAGTTCACTAACACCTGTGCAGCTGACAGTGAGATCGAATTGGCCTACGCTGACGTCGCCAAACGCCTCAGCCGATCCTGAGCACAGCCATTTTGCCCCATCCCCACTGCAGAAGGACTCAACCACTCCTCTAAGACTCCAGCTTCATAGACTCCTCTTTCTCACTGCCTTGAGGCACACTTTTTGTAATCAAGCCTCATCCTTGCTGGTATCCTGGGAACTCCAGCTTGCTCTCTTTCACGAAGGTCCGCACCATCCCTGGCCTCCTCACATAGGAATCTAGCAGAAATGATAGACACAGTCCACCTCTTGGCCTGCCAGCCTGATCTGGGCTCAGCATGTTTGGGGTCAGTCAGTGTTGGAGAGCCCACATATGGGATTGCCACTGGCTTCTTCTGCCAATATCAAAATACCTTCTCAGATGCTTTAGAAACATGCAACACCAGCTCCTTTTCTACCCTCCTCTCCGTCCATACCTACAAGGCCAAGGACAAATGCCATCATCCTTCTTAGAAAGAGATCTATTACCCCATTAGGAGAGACAGAGAGAGTGAATGGAGGAGGACCGAGCTGGCTGTGGACTTGGGTGTCTGGTAAACACAGCTTCAGTCTCACTACTTCTAACACTCCGGTTATTGGGCACTAAGAGCCAGACTGGAAAGTCACTTGAGACACAGTCTCAGTTTGTTGCAGTGCCAGGAATGCTGTGCTGCTGCTGCGCACCTGGCCCGTGCTGTCCCTGGCTTCCATGCTGTCCAGGCCCTGCCAGAAAAGGAAATTGGCATGCAATTCTAAACTGCAGTGACTGGGATGGGAGGGGAGGGGAGCAGTGTTGATGCCAAAAGGCCCACGGGGTCTACCAGCCATGGGGTTTGCTTGCTTAGGAGTAGTTGTTTCAGTGGTGATTACAGGCCTCGGTTTGACTGTGCTTACCAATGAGTGGTTTTTGAGTTATGAGAAAGTGGATGGGAGTGGGAGGAGGAGGGATGGGTGAAGACAAAAGAGTTCTTTATGACTCTTGATGTTCCCTGGTAAACTTTTAAAAAGGCCTTCTCTCATGATCTAAGTCTTGGACTGGTGGCGTCATGTAACTGCTAACCGTACAGTAAAAACCCAAGAACGGGCCAAAAATGTCTTCCTGGTTTCTCCAAGCTGCTTCTGGAATGCAGGTCTGTTGGCTGGGTGCTCTCCAGCAGTTGCTCCTGCCTGATTCGGCTATAGCCTGTAATGGGTAAGAGCCACGTTTAGGAGGTGGTCAGATCATGGAACACCTTAGGAAGAAAGTCCATGAGCCTTTCTGACTAGAAAACCATGTGGCTTGAACTTGAAGAAAAATATAGACCCATCTGGGTTAATTTTCCTACAATCAGACTTAACTGCCAGATGAAAAAAAAGGAAAAATTTTTAAGCTAATATTTCACTCTTTTGTCATTCTCCTTGAGTTTCATCTCCTAAAAAGCTTACCCAGCCCGAGCTTGGGGACCTGCGCAGAGGAAACTAAGAAAAATACTCTCATCAACTCCCTCTCCCAGTGAACGCCCAGTGAGAAAATCCATTTGCCACAGGCCCTTACCTTCAACAATCCCCCTTCTATGGCGTTCGCTGGGAAAGGGTGAGGCTCCCAAGTGCCGGAAAGCCCCTGGACTTGGCTCATTTCTCAGTAAGGGCAGGACAGCACGGGTCCTTTCCATAGAAACATCAACAAATTCTAACCCAAGCAATCCCTGGACCTACCTGCCTCCAGGGATCTCTGAAGAAAAAAGGTGACCCATTGATCAAATCAGAGGAGAGGAAGCAGGAGGCCTCCTAGAGCCCACTGAGGAAGAGGAACTTTCTCAGTAGGACACTTTATAAGCCTGAGAAAGCTTTGAAAAGACAGAATGAGTTGATTCATTTCCACCTCTAAAGGAACCTTTCCAGGTCCCCCTGGAAACTGTGCCCTGGAGATGTTTAACAAGGAGAACTGGTGAGGAGACAGTCCTTTTTTACTGTAGGGAAAAGCCCCAAACTGGCCTCCTGGGGAATGAGGGCTGGAATGATCCCGAAGGCCTTTTAATTAGTGTGAAATCCTGCTGTACTCAGAAATCCTTCCCCGAATTTACAGCACAGGCAAGATGACCTAAGAGGCAGTTTACTTCCCTGAGACCCACAGTTGGGCTGTTCTGGAAACACATCTGTGAATCATAGCCAATTGCCACAGAGAAAACAGAACCAAGCGTCCGGTGAGGTGACTCCACCCCAGAGAAGGCTGCAGAATTCCAAGGACTCGGATTGGATGTTCAGAATTCAGCAACTGGCAAGTCCTTAAAAACAAACAGGCCAAACCAAATCAATATTGCTGTTTCTAGATGTCCCTTCTTGTGGTTGAGTTAGTTTTACAGAGATAAATATATTAAGGCAAGGAGGTGGGGATGTTATATGATCAATTATAGCCATTTAAAAGAGAGGGAGGAGTTACAGAAGGAAGGCACTTCTGGGTCCTTAATTCAGAAATATCTTCATATTTCAGCACTGGTTTGTCATATAACGCAAGTGACTCTGGACTAAGAGTTATGGTGTCTTATGACTAGATTTATTATGGTATATTAAAGTAACAATACCATTAACATTACCTTCCTTTTTTTTTTTTTTTTTTTTTCAAAAGAGATCTTTCTCCAGATGCTTCAGCCTGTCTAGGCTTCTTATCATATGTGCAGCACATCATGTCTCAGCAACAGTGTGGTGAGGTCCTTAGGTGGCCCAAGAACAACTCAGGGAGCATGGGAGGGTCTGCAGTTGGGACCCCACACTACACAGCTATAGGGTAGGAGGCTTCTTTGTCATTGGTCCTGAATGAATACGAATCGCTCAGAAAGCATTTTGGTGGCACAGAAAGGGGATGTATTTGTGTGGAGATCTTATTTTATTTTGTATTTATTTATCTCCTTTGACTTGCACAGCACTATTGGGGGTGGGGGAAGCAGGGTAGTGGGAGATGAAGAGAGAAGCAAGAGTCAAACTCAGAATGACTGAGTTGAATTCACCGTCTATTCAGCACTGCCTGTTTCTGAGGTTGGCCCAGAGAGAAGGTATTGAGTAAGATCTTAACAACTATAAAAAAGTAAGCTGGATAAGGAAAATCATGATGGATCCAGAGCACAGTTTCTTCAGCTCCTGATACAGAAAGTCAAATGCTTGATAAATTCAGTCACAGATGTGAGCATGGCTATATTCTTTTAAACAAGAAGTAGAGTGACCTAGCACTAAGCAAATGAACTGAAATGTCGGAAACACAGTCCATCAGCTTTTTTGGCCACACGATCCCAAACTAGTTTTAGCTTGGGAAATGGGCCTGTCCTCAGCGTCACCTTCTTGTGCTGGTGGGGCCAGCGAAGTCTTGATCAGAAAAAGGCCACACCAAGAGTGAGGTTTCCCGGGCTGCCTTTTCAGGCCCTTGTCAAATGAAACAACAGGGGCCGGGCGCGGTGGCTCAAGCCTGTAATCCCAGCACTTTGGGAGGCCGAGGTGGGCGGATCACGAGGTCAGGAGATCGAGACCATCCTGGCTAACATGGTGAAACCCCGTCTCTACTAAAAATACAAAAAAACTAGCCGGGCGTGGTGGCGGGCGCCTGTAGTCCCAGCTACTCGGAGGCTGAGGCAGGAGAATGGCGTAAACCCGGGAGGCGGAGCTTGCAGTGAGCTGAGATCCGGCCACTGCACTCCAGCCTGGGTGACACAGCGCAAGACTCCGTCTCAAAAAAAAAAAAGAAAAACAAATGAAACAACAGAAGCTCTTCACAGTTCTGTGCCCCATGGCCACTCGACAGACAATACCAAGCATCTTGAATTGTCATAAGATGGGTCATGCCTGAAATAGATCTTGACCATATGAGAGTCCCAGAAATCAGCAAGGCCTGGACAAATAGAGAATTAAGAGGGAGGCAGAGGGAAGAAGGTGCAGGTTGACCTTGTAAAGAGTTTAGCATCACTGTGAGAGACTGTGTCTAAAATTAAACTGATCTAGAAGCAGCAGGTAGGTATTTGGTAAGTAATTCTGTGACTCGCCTCAATTCCCACTGGCCAGGGGTCATCTCAACTGCACAGTGAATCAAGACGCTGGTGTCATCCTTCTTGGAAAGAGGAAATGTTAACTCATGGTTAAAACTAAGTACAATGATTCCCAAGGGATCACTTTCTTATTTTTTTAAATGACATTAACGAGAATCTTTAAAAAAGCATCAGAGAAAGACGTGTGCATGTGAAGCACCCTGATTCTGATGTTACAAGAACTTAAGTGAACAGGACCTGCTGCACACAGCCCCATTGTCTTCTATCCATTTCTCTTTATCATTCAAAGCAAGCAACATGTGCCCTCCTCGTGAGCACACATTCTTCTCCTTTGTCAGTATGTGTCTCCCAGCTTAGTGTCAGGATACTTTCGATTCATAATTATGTATGATCCAATGTGTACATAATTTCATTTAACGTTATTTAAAGAAATAGATCCAATTCCTCTCTTGCAACCAAAAATAAATAAAATACATTGCCTCAATATAAGGTTTGGGTTATTCTGTGTTTCTATAGAGGCAATCTGTTTTTGGTAAAATGTACTTTTAAGGATCCAGTCATCTAAAGTATTTTATGTAGAGTTAGAGATTTCACAATATTGACTATACATATATTTAAAATATAAAATATCCAACTGATGTTTGAATTTGTCTTACTTTCCTGACCACCTCGTTGTTCCATTTTATAAGGTGGGGAGTTAACTAGCTTAACAAAAGATGCTTAGCTTTTGTAAAAGAGCAAGTGTTTCATTTTACAAAGACACTCCAAATGATAGTTACTTGATTTTCTCGAGACCTTGAACTGTGGTGATGAAATAACAGGACTTGCTTTCAAGCCTGAATAAATGTAAAATGCCTTTTAATGAAGATAGAACTGAGTGTTTTCCTCATGAATCTGAACCAATTACAAATTTGTGTTCCAGTCTTGATTGGTATTGACTGATTCAAATAAAGTTGGTTTATTTTCACATATTACAAAAGTGGTCATCTAACTTCTTATTTGAGGTGGGAATTTCCTATGCTGTTTTAGATGACAAGTATGAAGTACCTTTTTTCCACATAAAGGTTAATTTATTTTCCCATTATAAAGGGAAATGTTTACTCTTTTTAAAAATCAAAAGCACGCCTGAATAATTTTTGTATTTTAGTAGAGATGGGATTTCACCAAGTTGGCCAGGCTGATCTCGAACTCCTGACCTCAAGTGATCCAACTGTAACCCCAGCTACTTTGGAGGCTGAGGCAGGAGAATTGCTTGAACCTGGGAGGTGGAGGTTGCAATGAGCCGAGATCACACCACTGCACTCCAGCCTGAGTGACAGCAATAGAGCAAAACTCCCTCTCAAACAAAACAAAACAAAAAAATCAAAAGCAAATGGAAAGGAGTAAGAAGAAAAGGAAAAGCACAAAGTTTGTGAACCAGCCATCTTAGAACCATTTTTTTTTTTTGCAAGGCTAAATAAACATTCTTTCATAATACTTGGGCTAGGTAAAAAATTATACTGATGCCCTTTCAGTGTTTCATATTTCCTATCTGCATTGTCATCCATAGAGGTAGATCAACAGTGACAGTCCAGGTATAATTTAAATAATTCCTTAAAATATCGTTCTTCTTGTGCCCAGAGCTCTCTGTTGGCTCTCAGTGGCTTGTGTAGCCCTGTCAGCATTCCTGGGCTGAAATCCCTACTCTCAACACCACATCACTGACTCTGGGTTCAGGTTCCCAGAATCCTTAGTAAGCTTTGCCTGAAGCCAATGTGACGTCTGATGAAGACTTCTGTGAGCATTCACATTGCTAAAGGGTACAAAGTTCTCGGCTGTCTCTTGTGTCCTCTAGACTCAGTCATAACAGCACTTCATTATCTTGGAATAGATGAAACAGCAGACCCAGGGGTGGATCCTGATGGGAGGGGTAGCCTGATGGGAGGGGCTCAGGGCAGGTGCAGCAGATGCAGCTGGTGGTCACCCCAGCATCCCGACTCCCATCTTCCACAGGCAGAGCTCTCATTGGGTCAGGAGTCCACCATCTCCCTCCTCGGTACTCACCCACACTACTAAGATGACTGAAGCGAGGGTGATTTCATCCCCAGTTCCAAGGGTAAAGCACAAATGATCTGGGCCATCCTGCTGGCTGTAGTTGGTTTCAAAGTGGCTCCTGACCAAGTTCCGCCCAGTATTGTGAAGGGAGATTTGCTCAGGAGCTTCTGAGAAGGATCCCCTTGTTCTTAAGAAAGTGACTCCTTAAGTCACTGCTTCTGGATGTGGGTATGAGGCCTGGAAGTGATGCCGTCCTCTGGGGACCCTGAGAGGGTAGCAGCCTCAGGGCAAAGGCAACATGCTACAAAACACAGCAAGAGACAGAGACAGAACCTGGGTCCTTGATTTGACCACAGAGTTGCTAAATCAACAAACCCTGAAACTGGTCCTAACTCTGGATTTCCTGTTCTGTAATTTATCCCAGATTGTTTGAAGGTGATTTTCTTTTCCCCCATGAGTGACCCAAGGCATTCTAAGTGGTATATTAGCCAAGTTAGTTGTGGTGGTTATTTTTTTAATAGCCAGTTAGATCATCAGACTGCTCACCCAGGAGGCGTCCCAGGCTTCCACTGTGTGAACGTAGGGCATCTGCTCTCCAGGCTGACCAAGAGCTGGGAGCATGGGAGACATCATCTCTCTGTGTCTTGGTTTCCTTAACGGTGCTATGAAGAAACCAAGGGGCACAGGATGGCAGTGACTGTGTCTAGCATTGAGGAAGACTAAGTCCTATTCCAGACAAGGTTCCAGAGAAGTAACATTGGAAATGAGAGTATCTCATTACACTCAAAGGTGTTGTGACCTACACTTCTTTTATTTATTTCTTTTACTTTTATGTCTAGTGGCTAACCTACCCAGAGCCCCCTGTAAGTTTTACCTTGTGGGAAAAGGCATGGAGTATAAGACTGGAGAGGTAGGAAGCTCAGGATTGAAAACAAAGAAATGAGAATTTGACTGCTAGGTCCATCATTAAACTAATATGTGACCTTGAGCAAGGCTCCTTTCTGGGCCTCAGTTTCCTGAAGGGAGTTACGAAGTCTCCTTGGCTATGAGAGTGTACAGTCTCTGATGAAGAGTACTTTTTGGTAATAAAGGGTTATTTTAAGTGGAATGACATTTCAACCAATTGGAACATTCAGTCTATTGGGAGGTCTCTCTGTGGTCTTCTTTAATGGAAAGAAGCCAAAAACCAGAAAATACACAGCCATCAGGTATTTGTCTATGTGAGTTTTTTCTTTTAAAGTAAATTTCAGAGTATGACTTGGAGTCAATTTACATTATATGAGTCTCCTATCTTTCTACCTAGATTCACTGAAATCGACATCCATGTGCAATAAACATGACTCTGAGGCCCTGCAACTGGGTTCATTCAGCTGCATTTATTTATGCAAAGAGTAAAGCATAGCCAAAATTTGGGAAGATTTTTAATTAAAAAAAGTGGAGATGAGAAAAGCAAGTTTCAATGTAATCCTCCTTTAACTAGAATATCTCAATGCCCCACTCTTATTTCCAAATTCATACAGGTCTTGGAGTCTAGACTGCTAAGATGCATAATACAAATGCCATAATAGAGACCAGTGTAGAACCCAGTACTATTCCATCTGTGGAGCAGTGCTTGGTTTCACACCATTTTCAGTCTGTCTAGAATTGTTTCCTGTGTGTTAGTCACTGTTACCACCCTGTCCCCAATTAAAAACTAAGCTCCTTTAAGAGATAGAGTGCAGGTTATTCAATTTTTGTGCTGTGTGTCACCTTGTCTAGCACTCAGCAAATATTAGATGCTCAAAAGTATTTATTAGTGGTTGACTGGAGAGATCATGAGACACTATTGCAGACTTCTGGGTTCACCTTGGATCTCACTCTTCATTTCCTTCTAGTCTCTGACACCCACTGTACCATAATTCTGAAAATAGATTGAAAACGGAGAGCTAAGGAGAGAAATAGGTGTTTGTGTTAGTTAAATACGCTTCTAAGGTGCTTCTGAAGAATGAATCCTTCTAAAACAGTGTGTACAGCATTTGTCTATCTGGCTGAAAAAATCAAAAGCTACCTAAGCTTATTTTATCACATGGTTCTGATGAGTTAATAATTTAGTCAGTAGTCCAAATTAGCCACAGAATTGTGCCTAGATTAGGTGTTATATTTAGAAACAGGTTAGAAGCTTTGAGGTGAGGGTGATTCTGGATGCCATAGTCCTAGAATTATCTAGCTAAATAAGGTTTAAACAAATGCATCTGTTTTCTGCATATAGGTTCATCAGGGAAAATTTTGAAAATACAGATAATAAATAAAAAATAAATAAATTATACTGGTAATCCTTCTGCCCACAGATAACCACCTTTAATTTGTAAATAATTATTTTCCCAGACCTTTTCTAGTGAGATATAAATATAAATATGAATAATTTTTTTTTAACAAAACGAGAGCTAATATTGAGAACTGAACCTAATGTACCTTCCTGTCCCCGTGATAAACAATTCTGGGGCAAATATGCTTTTCTGTTTCTATGCCAAACAATACTAGGACCAGACAAAACAAACAACTTGCTACTTTCTCCAGGAAATATTTGCTTACTTATCAACACCTACAGCTTGCTCAATAATAACTGTTCAAGACCTCACCTTACAGCGCCCATTGATTCAACGCTTTTACATTATAAACTTTGCCCAATTCCAGCCCATTTTCTGCCTTTCAAGACCCACCTTAAAATCATTTGGCCCTAAATGGCCCTAAGACCCTGTAAATATCCTTCCCTTCTGATGTGCTACTAAGACTCTGTCAAGGAGGTGTTCTTCTGTGTTAAAATAAATCTGATAAACTTAGCTTTTCTTGGTCAACAAGTTTTTCTAGCCGTCTTTTTTGAGAATTATCATTAGCCAACACTCTACACACTTTTGTTAATGGGATTTTTTCTCATGCATACATCATGAATATCTTTCCATGCCCTTTTTCACCTATAACATCATTCGTGTGTATTACATTTAACCAGTTCCTTATTATTTGGCCCTTAGGGTCACTCTAATTTTTTACTCTTATAATTGATGCTATAATGGAGTACCAATAAGCTGGCTTCTTCATTATGTCTATTTTTCCCTTAGAATAGATTTCTGGAGGTGGAATTGCTAAGTCAAAAGGCACATCTATTGTAAGGCTCTTGAGATAGATTGCTAAATTTACCTCCAGATTGTTCCAAGTTACTCTCTCACCAGCAGAATACAAGTGCTTATTTTCTCACATCATCACCAGTATTGAGATGTGTTATTTTTCAATTCCACTAAAATGGATAAGTGAAATATACCTCATGGTTGTCTCTTTATTTAATCACGTGTTGAAGATCTTTTCCAAGGACACAATTCCACTTTCTTTACTATCATTAGGTTCTCTCTTTCTCAGACAGAAGTGTGCTAGTTTCCTCCCCTGTAACTTAGCTACATGTCCATGAGACTGCCACACCATGGGATGAGTTGAGTATGAACTGGTTTTTATGGTAGTTGTTGCTCCCTTTCGGCATATTTTGAAGTAGATGGCAAAACATAGGTTTTTTTCTTTAACTAAAACATAAGAAAATTAAAAAAAGAAAAAATTTCTTTTTTTAGTCCACATAAGGATTACCATTTTAGGTCAAACCCAGTGTATATAGTCTCAAGGGTACTAGGAGCATATTATGGAAAGGGGTGTATGTGTTGTGGGGGGTAGGGAGTTCTCTCTGACTTACAGCTTTGGAAACATTAGTATTGGACTTGTGAAGAGCTATTTTCTACCAAGAAATTCCACCAGAAATTCTCACAAGTCATTGAGCTCTTGGCCTTCAGCATAAGATCGATCAGGCTGCTATTAGGGAAGGTGAGTGTGGATGAGAGAAGAGAAACCTGGAGAGCTGGCAGGCCCTGCCCTGGGGTTTGTGGAAGTGTGATATAGGAAAGTGAAGCAAAAGAACCTGAAATCAGAGTCTATATTTCTAGAAAAATGGTCTGCAAAGTACTGTGGCCTCGAAAGAAAGACCCAAGAGACAGGCAGATCTTCAGTTTTAAATCCTAAATTAATTAATGGTGTAGGAGACTTTACATTCACCTGGAACCACAGGACTTTTAGAAAATGTTGGTCTTCAATCTTTCTTCTTGCACCCACGTTCTTATGTATCACACAGTTCTGCCTCTTATCGCATTGACAGTGATTCTCAAAGGAATTCTTAAAAAAAAAAAAAAAAACAGGATGGCACTAAATATTTGGCCCTTGATTTATCAAGTTGTCATACAACATGAAAACAAAAACTAGGAGAAAGGTGGTGAATGTGAAAGAACATGAGACTCTCGCTGAACCACAACATAATAAAGACGACAACAGGGCCAAGTTCAACATCCAAAAGAGACATGGAGCCCAAAAGCTAGCGTGTGGTTATTTAATTCTAGAAAAGGGAACTGTATAAGGGTGTTGAGGAAGATAATGAAAGGAGCAGTTAAAATGTAAACTGCCCACTGGAGACTATTTTAAAATGCTTTTTTGGAGTACCTTGCAAGGAGCTCCAAAGTCAATAATAAAAGCTCCTATAAATGCATCAAGGCAGAATGCCAACTAGATAATCAGTAAGACCACTTGACCTAGAGCTGCACTGAGAACTCTGTGTAGCTCTAAAATGGAAAAAATATGGAAAGGCAGTTATTTTTCCTTTAACTCTGTAAAGATGAAGAAAGACAACATGGACATTTTAACTTACTATTTTGAAAGACATTGTTCATAAATATGGATTCAAACATATGCCTAATGCACTGAAGGCAAAAACTGACAACAGGAGGCATCCTGAGAGTGAAGCCACCAGATAAAACACATGGTTGCATCATGGAAATAAGCTCCCCTAAGAGGGGCAGTGAAATGCCTCCATACAGGCAAGAACAAAGCCCACACTGCACCCACAGGATCATAAATTCTGAACTATCAGTTGTGGCTCATTCTTTGAGATACTGGTTTGAGACTACTGAGTCCAAAAAGACCAGCCAAATGCTAGGCTTCCTCTAGAACATTCTTGGCCATGACACAAAAAACTTCATCTCTCCCAGTGCAAAACCAAGGTGTGGTCACTCCTTTCTGCAGTTCCAACTGCCATATCACAAATAGTGTTAAAGGTGGTCCTCATGTGGTAAGTAGTACATACTTATATTATCTCACATTCTTACAACATTCCTGTACCATATCTATTTTCTTATTTACAGATATAGTCTGAGGCCCACAACAGTTGCTTATGTTCATAAGCAATAAGAGCTAGGATTTCAACCCAAAGACTGCCATCACGTCTCATAGGTGAGGAAAACAGACTGCAACAACCAATAGTTTTCCTCAGTCAGGAAGGCAGAGATGTGATATGATCAAACAGAAAGTCGTGAAAAACGTTGTGAATTGATCTCCAGATATAATGTAAACCAGGTAGCACACAGTATGGGAAACCCTGTAGTAGCTAAAATTAAAAATAAAAATTGCTTCACAATGTATCTTGGAGACAGTTCTTTATAAATACATATAGTTTTCTCAGTTGTTTGTTTTACAGGTGTATAATCTGCATTGTACAGTTGTACATTTATTTATTTATATTTTTAATTCAAAAAGGAAAACACATACACACAGTAAAAGTCATGCAATTCAAAAGTCATTGCAATGAAAAGAAGGCAACTCTCCTACCCTAAACATTCTCACCCCCTTCCCAGAGCTCACCACTGTTAACAATTTATTTCATTTGCTCCCAGAAAATTGCCATGCGTATATACACATTTACACATGCATCATATGCCACACACACATTCTTTTTTTTTTTTTTTTTTTGAGACAAGTCTCTCTCTGTCACCAGACTGGAGTGCAGTGGCACGATCTCAGCTCACTGCAACCTCTGCCTCCTGGGTTCAAGCGATTCCCTTGCCTCAGCCTCCCAAATAGCTGGGACTACAGGCGTGCGCCACCACGCCCGGCTAATTTTTGTATTTTTAGTAGAGATGGGGTTTCACCATGTTGGCCTGGATGGTCTTGATCTCTTGACCTCATAGTCCACCTGTCTTGGCCTCTCAAAGTGTTGGAATTACCAGTGTGAGCCACTGCACCCGGTCCACACATTCTTTGAAAATAAGAATACAGGATATGTTGGTGGATGCATATGCATACATCTTATTTATTTTATAAAAAATAGAAGCAGAATGTGTTTTGTATGTTCTTTTTGGTAATTTCTTTTTTTGTCTTATTTTATTTTTAATTGACAAATAGTAATTATATGTATTGATGGAATACAATGTTATGTTTTGATACATGTGTAAATTGTGGAATGATCAAATCAGTCTAACTTGCATATCCATCACCTCAAACATTAATCATTGATTGGTGGTGAAAATGCTTAAAATCCTCTTTTTTCAGCTATTTTGAAATATACATTATTATTAACTATAATCATTGTGTTGTGCAATAGATTGCCAGCACTTATTCCTTCTATTTATCTGTAACCTTGAACCCGTTAATCAATGTCTCCCCCTTCCCTGTCCACCCACTCCTCATTCCCCCAGCGTCTGGTAACCACCATTCTACTCTATACTTCTGAACTGTTAAGATTCCACACATAAGTGAGACCTATGCGGTATTTGTCCCTCTGTGCCTGGCTTATTTCACTTAACATAATGTCCTCTAGACTAATTCGTGTTGTCACAAATGACACTATTTCCTGTTTTTTTTTGTTTTGTTTTTTTGTTTTTTTTTTTAAGGCTGAATGATATTCCATTGTGTCTATATACTACATCTTTTAAATCCATTCATTCATCGATTCGGGTCACTTAGGTTGTTTCCATATCTTGGCTATTGTGAATGCTGCAATGAACATGGGAGTGCAGACATCTTTGCAGCACACTGATTTCAATTCCTTTGGGTATATACACAGTAGTGGGATTGCTAGATCATATAGTCATTCTATTTTTAGTTTTCGGAGGAACCGCCATACTGTTTCTAAAAATGGCTGTGCTAATTTACAATACCACTGACAGTGTGTAAGGGTCCCTTTGCTCCACATCCTCATCTTTGTTATCTTTCATCTTTTTGATAACAGGTCTGATGTGATAGCTCATTGTGATTTGAATTTTCATTTTTTTCTGATAATTAGAGATGTTGACCATTTTTTCATTTATCTGTTGGCCATTGGTATGTCTTCTTTTGAGAAATGAAAGCAAAACATAGACAAATGGAGTTACATCAAACTTAAAAGCTTCTGCTCAGCAAATGAAACAATGAAGTGAAGACACAAACCACAGATTAGGAGAAAATATTTGCAAATTATACATTGGATAAAGGACTAATATCCAAAACACACAAAGGAACTCAGACTACTCAGTAACAAGAAACTAATCTTATTAAAAATGGGCAAAGAACTTGAATAGACATTTCTCAAAAAAGCACAATGTTTTTTGTATTTTTTTTACTTTAATGTGTATTGGAGAGCTTTTCATATTAATATATGTTTCACATTCTTTGCAACATCTATATAGTGTTTCATTCTATGAATGCAACCTAACTCACTTAACTGGTCTACTGTTAATAGATATTTAAGTCATTTCCAGTCGTTTGCTGTTGAAATAATGCTGCAGCAAACATCCTTGCAGGTGTCTTTGAACACGTGTGAGAAAATATTTGTAGGCTAGGTTCTTAGCCTAGAGGTGTGATTGTCAGATCCCAGGGACGTACATTTAATTAACTATTATTTTTATTTTTTTATTTTAAATAGGAAATGTATTTGCATGACTCAAAAATTAAAATGCTAGAACACAGTAAACATTGGAAATTGTCATACTCTTCCTTGTCCCTGATCATCGTACTTCCTTCACCCTATCTAAACTAAGACTTTATTTGTGTCTTGTACTTTTTCCAGATTGTTCTGTATTCAGATGCAAGAAAATGCTAGTATATATACTTACTGCCCCACCTTCTTACCCGAAAGCACATAGTGTATACATTGTTCTATGTCTTACATTTTCCACTTAATGTGTCCTGGAGATCTGGCTATGGACTGAATGTGTTCCCCAAAGATTTATATGCTGAAACCTAATCCCCAGTGTGGTGGTATTAGGAGGTGGTGCCTTTAGAAGATGATTCAGTCATGAGGGTAGAGCCCTCAGGAATGGGATTAATGCCCGTATAAGAAAAGACATGAAAGAAGTGTTCTTTCTGCCCTCCACCACGTGAGGATACAAGGAGATAACAGCTGTCTGCAAACCAGGAATAATTTCCCCCTGCCCCCAGACATCAGATCTGCTAGCACCTTCATCTTGGACTTTCCTGCCTCCAGAACTGTGAAAAATAAACTTCCATTGTTCATAAGCCTTCCAGCTGCTGACATTTTGTTATTGCAGCCCTAACAGACTGACAGATCTTTCATTATAAGTATATAGGGATCACCCCCCATTCCTTTTTACAACTGCATGCTACTCCATAGTGTAGATGTTCCTTAACTCGATTAGTCACCTTCTGTGGACACTAAAGTCATTTTCAAATTTTTGCTACTACAAAAAAAGCTGTAATGAATAAATATGTACATACCTCATTTTATACTCATATAAATAGATGTCATGCTACCACTTATAAAAAAATAAGGGAACACAGAATTATATATCTGTGTTGGCTAGCAAATATATAATAATTCATCATAAGTATAAACAAAGACCTAATAATAACATTCCTTGCTGGAAAGGATGGGAACTTACAGAAAGGGAACAAAGTGGGAAGTTCTCTGTATACCTTTGTACATGTTTTTATTATTTGAGTCATGTAAATATGCTACAGTACTATATAACTACTTTGAAAATTATGTAATATGTATCAAAATATGTTTATGATAGACTTAGATACACTCACAAGGGATTGTTTTCAAAAATAAGCTGTTTAAGGCATCTTTAGGCTTTTGAAGCAAAATTATAACTGGCCATGTGCTTCTCTTCTAAACTCATCCCGTAGTTCCTTACGTGGCTTGTAGCATAATTGTAAGCATCAATTTTCATGAAGTTTTTCCCCAGGTGGTTAATTGCCCATTGCTAGCATTATCTCTCTTTCCCTGAAACTCTAGAAATGCTAGAAATAGTTGCCAGATTCTTTTTACAGAAGTAAATTAAGAAATGTAATTAATAGAAAATGCCCCACATCCCACATATATCCAACATTAAGTAAAAAGATGACCTATGGCTATGGAGAATTCCTGGGCAGCCTTGGTTTACAGTACCTCACTCATCTGGCCCATGTGTGAAATTTAAATACACAGTGCTTTGTGCTTCAAGCCTCACAGGAAATCCCCCCCACCCCAGGGAAAGGGCGGGCTGTAAAGCTGCTCTCACTTCAGTCCTCTTCTGTGGATTGCTGCTTCTGTGAACACCCAACATTCTCCCATTACTTGGACCTTCCAGAAATTTTAGGGTCATACACTATATTCTGAAGCTGCTTTGTTCATTTTTCTTTTAACTATGCTGTCTCTTCAACAAGCCATCCTAGAATTGCCAGGAGATGTTTGAAAATTTAGTCAATTAACATTCAATGATTTTTCTTCCTCCTTTTTTTCTCTCTCTCTTCTAAGAGCCCTTCTTGTGACAATTAGGTCCCCAGAGGCTTGCCTGTCCTTAGGCTTACAGCCTTCTTCTATAGTTGTATTATGATTTTATTACATGTGAGTGTATTATACATTATGTTACATCATACCAGATTATCTCTTTTTAGAATTAGAGAAAAAAAATTAAAAAGCCATTGTCTCTTTTAAGGGTGAACCCTAAGCTGAGATGACAATAGATCAAAACTGCCATCGCCTTCCATGTATTCATGAGACAAATCAAGGATGGTGACTTTGTTTTTTCACATATCCACATTATAGGTTGAATTGTGTCCCCCCAAAAACTATTTTTGAGATATAAAGCCCAGAACTTGTATATGGGAACAGGGTTTTTGCAGATGTCATTAGGCTAAAATGAGGTCTCATATGGGATTAGGGCTCACCTTAATCCAGTATGACTCGTGTCTTTACAAGAGGATAAAAATTTGGATGTAGACACAGAGGGAAGACAGCCATGTGAAGACAGAGGCAGAAATTGAAGTGCTGCTACAAGCCAAGGAAAACCTGGGGCTACCAGAAGGGGGAAGAGACAAGGATTCTCCCCTACAGGCACTGGAAAGCATAGCCCCATCAACACTTTGATTTTGGACTTCTAGCCTCTAGAACTGCAAGAGAATAAATAGAATAAATTGTTTTTTCCAAGCCACTCAGATTGTGGTACTAGTTGCAGTAGCCACAGGAAACTAATATACCATGCATTTGTTCATTTCTAAAAATGTCTGGCATGTGCCCCTTCTCTGACCTGTTTCCACATATTCCAGACAAATTGGAATGTCATCCAAGTATCATCAGAGAGGCTGTCTGCTGCATCAAAGGTGGGATGTTAGCATTCTGTGTCCTGCAGCCTGAGACCAAGTGACTGGTTCATGCCCCCTCCCTGGCTTCATCTAGAAACTTTCCAGATCCTCTGCACTAAGTGGACACAAGTAGCATCCCAGGAATGCTCAGGAGATCAGAAGCCTAGCCCCCTATCATTGTTTTGCACACAATCCTCCACATTCCCAACACTTCCCAATCCTGTGTTGCCCTGGCTACGGGCATTTGGAAAACGTTTTCCTTTGCTCTTTGGGCTCATCACACAAGGAGGCAAACACATCAGCTTTGGCCACCCCAAAAGCCTTTGAGTTCTCCAGAGACTAAAGGCAGAAGAGACCCATTTTCAAAGGCATTTGTCTGAAGAGCAACTGGAGGACTTACTTATTTGGCAGATTCTTCCTTCAGATTTCCTTTCAGGTGATCATGGATTTGGCATTGGAGCACTTGGCTAATCCTCAAAAAGCACAAATCAAACGCCCTGTTCTCCTGCCCCATAATTACATTACCCACTTACTCCCCCATGAGCTGGTGATAAAAGGAAATTTACCAAATAGGTGCTTAACAGATGGCCTTAAAATGTTTAAATTGCCACTTGAAGGAGGGCTGATGAAAGGGGTGTGCACAGGTGTGACTTAGGCGGATGAGACCTGCCGTACTTGTGCAGGGTGGGGCCACTCAGAGCGAGCACACCCAACGGTGGAGGATTAGGCAGGCTTCTTCCTCTGTGCTTCACCTTTGGCTACCGATTCAGATGCTGAGGCAAAGCCTGGGTCAGTGTCAGGACTGGGGCTGCACCTTGGGGAGTTGTACAAGATTTCTGATCCTTTGCACCACATGGTATCTTCTACCACCTGCCCTGGGACCACCGACAAACCCATTTCATGATGTATTCTGAAGTGACCCAAATAAGCCTCCTTCTTGGTAGAAGTCGCCTCCTTCTGGTAACCTTAGAATGGGGAAAGGTTGAGCTCATTTGGAGTTTCATCTTTCAGTTACTGCTCTAGCCAATTGGACCCACCCTTTAGCATCCATTTTCAGTTACTTTCTGCTTTCATCCGTGGAAATTCACTAAAGAAGTTCCTGTGCAGTATCAGTTTCTCTAGATGGGGAGGTCTGCTTCCTCGTGGAGCTCATATTTTGATTCTGCTCTCAGGACTTGGAGGGTCTCCCATCCTTTTTAGGCCATCTCCACATTTGAAGCCACCTGCTGTGGAATCACATTTACTTTTTCTCTGAACTTGTTGAATATGTATGTTCCTAAAGTCTACTGCAGACATCCTAAAAAGCCCAGTGTTTCCTTAGCATTTGGGAGCTCCAGAATGAGAGGGCCACTTTCTCCCAAGGTCTCTATGATTTTGTTTCACCAATCAGCCCTTCCTTTTGGCCGAAGTGAGATTCAGAAGATGTCTAGAGAATTGATGTTCCTCATCTTTCCATCTTTTCTCTGTCAGATTTGTATCCACAATGGGAAAGCATTGTCCACACATTTCCACTATTGAGGGGAGGTGGCTGATAATTGCCCACTCTTTCAATTTGACCTATTTTTTAAAATATTCTTAATAACAATCTTCTGTTGACATTATGGGCATAACACAACTAAAATATTTAGGGTAGGTATTTAGTATGGGCTGCTATAATAAGGTACCATCGACTGGGCGGCTTATAAACAACAGCAATTTATTTCTTTCGATTCTGGAAGCTGGAAGTTCAAGATGAGGGTGCCAGCATGGCTGGGTTCTGCTGATAACCTCTTCCAGGTAGTGGAGGGCTGACTTCTCACTGTATCCACACATGGTAGAAAGAGGGCGAGAAAGCTTTGTGAGATCGCTTTTGAAAGGGTCCTAATCTCATTCAGGAGAGCTCCTCTCAAAGGCCCCACTTCCTAATACCATCACATTGTACTTTGGATTTCAACATATGAGTTTGGGGTACATAAACATTCAGTCAATTGCAGGAGGGCAATCTTTGGATTAGGTAGTGGGCAGTGGTAGGGTGGGGAGTCTCTCAGTTAGATCTCTCAACTGAATTGTCTGTTTTTTTTTTTTTTTTGGCCTTTGATGAAAAAGTTGTGATTTTTTAAAAACCTATTTCCTGAAGCATATGGCAAGTGTTATGGACTCTACTCTTGACAGTTTACCACATTTTGTTCAGTTACAAATCATTATTAACTTCCAGAGAAGTGAAAGACTTGGGGGTACAAGACCCCCAGTATCGCTTCTCTCCCCAAAATTGTGTTGTCATCGTTCAGCCTTGAATCCAGTTCCCCACATGGGAGGCCACATGGTCTTCCTCAGTTATTGGGCATTGGAATCCACTTGTATTAGGAAAAGCAGTCTTACCTGCCACGACCAGTAACTGCCCAATCTCAGTGCTTCACCAAATAAGATTAATTTCTCACTCAGGACACAGCCCAGCTTCCATGACTGAATTCTGAGTGGCTCATGGCTACTGCTGCATTCTCCTTTGCCAGAGACTCCATTTCTCAGCCTGCCTTGCACTAGGGTGGCCATGTGACCCAGTTCCAGCCAATGAGAGAGGGGAGGCTGTGGGGCTGCCCAGGAGAATTGTCTTTCCTAATCAATGGAAAGAACATGTTCCGCTGCCCCCTTCTTCCAAGTCCTGCTAGGGACGCTGGTGTCAGCATGCAGTACTTTTTCCCTAGACAGTTTCAATAACTCCAAACTGTCTCCTGCATCCAGTTTGTCCTCTTCCACTCTTGTCTCTACATTCCTGCCAATCATCTTATGAAAACACCTGTTAACAAGGCTGGCTTCTCCTGCCTGTGGGACACCTTTAGATGCCTATGCTTAAGGATAAGGCATACCATCCATGAGAAACATGCCCAGTTCTATGGCTGCCTTCTCAGTGTGAGGTGGCAAACAGAGGATGGGAAGCCAACATGTTGAGGAATAGCCAAGTAGAGGGATGGAAGGAGCCCAGGCCCCTGGAGGCATCGCTGAGCTTCTGAACCAGTCCCAGACCCTCTCATTATGTACCTCCAGACTCCTTATTATGGAAAATAATTAAATCTCTTATTGTTGTTGTTACTTGCTGAAATAAACCCTTCATGGTCTGGTCCCAATCTGACTCGTCAGCCTCAGTTTCCTCTCTTCATCACAACGTATCTTGCCCACCAGCCACTATAAGCTACTTCAACATTCTCATGCTTCTTTGTCTTTATTCATGCTCCTCTCACTGCCTAGAATGCTTCCCTTCTGCTTCTGTTTCAGGCACATATATATTTATACCCCTGCTTCAAGGTTCTGATGGTTCTTCCTACAAGAAGCCTCCATGGATTTCCTCCAGGCATGTTTAGTCTCCTTGTGGCACTGTGTTTCTACCTGTGTGACAGGCCAGGTACACAGTTTACTGTGGCTATTTGTTTACACCCTGGTCTTCTCCATAGTTAGGAGCCACTTGAGGTCATGAGGCAGTGTTTTGCTTTTTTGTGAGGGCCAGGCAACCAGCACAGTACACTATAGGTTCTTAGCAAATGTGCCTTGATTGAACAATAGATAAAGCCTTTCCCGTCAGTGATGACACTGCCTGCCCATGCCAGGAGCCCATCACTCTGTGAGCATAGCTCCTGCCCTTCTCTTAGCCTTTCATCCTCCCATGCTCTACTTCCGCCTTGTCTAATGAATTCCTAGACTGTTAGAGGTGGAAGAGACCTTGGAGTTTTCCTAAGGTTTATTACAGGAATGGCTAGTAAGTAAAATGAAGGATTCCAGGAATAAATATATTTGGGAAACACTAAATTAAATAAAATTTAAACAAGCCCTTCACCACAGAACTTCTCAGAGCCCATTATATGCTGACATGTGGTGGGAATCTCTGAAAAAAGGCAAATGGCAGGCAACATTTCTCAATACTCCACCCCCACCCCCACTGTGGAACTCGTTCCTGGGGAATATGTTGTAGGACACTGATCTGAAACAAGCCCTTAGTTCTACAGGTAAGAATTTACTTTCCTGAATCCCAGAGCCAAGCTGGTAATGGGGCCGCCTGCCCACCAGCTTGGAATCTCCATCCCGCTCTGTGGCTCCATCTTGATCTGCTCCACCACTTTCTGGCCACACCACTAATTTAGCACTTTGCATGGTTGGTCATGTATGCACTTATGTCTAGAGCTAAATTATAACTTTCTAAAAGGGAGGGGTCTTTTCAACCCTCTGCTAGTCTTCTCGCTGTCCATAGTCAGGCATGTGGTCAATGATATACTCTGACTGAAGAATGAACAGTACATGAATGAATGAGGGAGTTAAACATTTACCACATTATTTTGGAAAGTGATCCCATCTCTTTGGGGACTAGAACAGATACACCATTAATTTTTGTACCACTAAAGAGGAAAATGTGTTCCATCACCTCACCACAGTATTTCTTATCATCGATTATAAGGAGCATTCTAATTTTAAGGGTGCTAAAATAAAAACGCATGTGTATCTTACTATTAATGAGTTACAGTAAAGAAATTTACTTGAGGCTGGGCGCGGTGGCTCACGCCTATAATCCCAGCACTTTGGGAGGCCGAGGAGGGTGGATCACAAGGTCAGGAGATCGAGACCATCTTGGCTAACATGGTGAAACCCATCTCTACTAAAAAATACAAAAAATTAGCCGGGCATGGTTGTGGGCGCCTGTAGTCCCAGCTACTCGGGAGGCTGAGGCAGGAGAATGGTGTGAACCCGGGAGGCGGAGCTTGCAGTGAGCCGAGATCGCACCATTGCACTCCAGCCTGGGCAACAGAGCGAGACTCTGTCTCAAAAAAAAAAAAAAGAAATTTACTTGAAGCAAAACTCAGTTCCACAGATCTTCTCATTTCACTGGGAACTCATTTCAAAATTGTCCAAATCCTCAGAGTGGGAAAAGAGTGGGAAGGAAGAAAGGCTTGGAGTCACAGGGTTAAAGAAGAACAGCTAAGGAAGTTCTGCCAAGGGCCACAGTTGTGAGTGCCTTGAGGTTTTCAAGGGTGGTGGCCATTGCCATTGGGCAGCCTCCAGCTGAAACCCAACAGGCAGGGCACACAAATGGCATCAATTAATCTGAGATTGGTAATGACATGTTTGTTTTGGATTGAAGGAATGCCATTGTGGCTTCCATGCAGTGATTGGGTTGCTGTGGATAAAGGGTGGGGAGATGTGTATCCTGGACACAGTCATTCCATGGCCCTTGGGAGCCATCCAAGATGGTTCCAGGGTGTTTTTGGTAATTGGGAGTCTCTGGTAAAAGCATTTTCTCCAGGAACTTCAAAGAAAAGTCGCAAGTGTGCATTGTGATCCTGTGAGTCTAACACTCACCTGTGGATGGCCATGGGGCATTTCCAGTGAGCCCTGCCTGGCTTATTGGAAGGAACTATAATGCTGTAGAGTTGATACACACATCTCCACATCAGTTTTTTGTTTTGTTTTTTAAAAAAGGAAAAGCTTCTTTCTCTGACTATGTAAACACTGGGGCTAAGGGGAAGTCATTTCCCCATTTCCAGAATACAGTCCAAGTTCACGAGTTTGACATTTCAAACCAGACCCATGCCCTTGGTGGTCAGGTTGGTTTTCCTTTGGCCAAACACAACCTTCTGCACTTGAAGAGGGCAGCCTGGGGTGGAAGGGCACTTACAGGGCTTATTTAAAAGGGCACCAAAGTCTTCTGGGAGAGAAAATAGCTCTTTCCAGAGAGATTTTCATGATTAAGTGCAAATGAATCTGAAACACATGGATCAAATTTCCCTAAAATTACACACAGTTTTAAAAATTAAGGGGGCAAAGGGAATGGTTTTTCTGGTAACCCCAAAACATATGAAGAGACACACTTAATGCAAACAAAAATAAACCAAACAATGGTGTCTGGAGCCTTCTATTGGTACAGAACCCAACTGAGCTTTGTCTTTTCTTGGTGAGTAAGACTGAGGCCCTCCCCTCTCATCACTTAACGGGGAGAATCTGCCGCCGGAAGGCCTTCTTCAGCTGAGATGCACTGCCATTTTTAAGAGGGAGGCAGGGCAGCCAGGGAGAAAAGCCCATTTTCTGTCGGTTAAGCCTCTCCATTAGTTACCTTTACCTTTATGAATGCTGTTAAGATTTGGGCTTTAACATACATAACTTTAAGTCAGTAATATCCTTCATGCTTGCATGATTTGTTGGCTCCATATGTAACCTCTTGGCCCATTAAATTGGCTCCAACTCAAATCCTGTTGTTTCTTTACTTTCAGCTTTCTTTTTGTTGAAAACAAGGGGGCATGGAGTAGAGGAAGAAGCAAGCAGAAGAAATGGGGAGAAGCTGGAGAAAGAAGAAAAAAATGGGATTCTTTCTACTGAAATTTCTAAATGTGGAACTCATTGTCTGTACTGGCTTTGAGGCAGAAAAAAAAAAAAAAAAAAACCCTAAGAGTTTAAATATTTGTTGAAGTCTGGATTTCTCCCTGCACCCATCCCCCCATTCCCTCTAGTAAAATTAAAGCTGAAGCTAGCAGTTCACGTCTAGCTCTTGAAATGTCACCGGCAACACTGCTATTATTCTGATTTTCTGGGCAACGCCCGTCAGTTCCCTGCTGCAGTTCAATTAAACTAACTCTGCCTCTCGCAGATCTGACCTGACAGCTGCATTGAATTTGGGTTCATTGGGTGATTTATCGGGCTGGGTGATGTACAGCCACATGATTTAGGAGTGCAAAAAAACTCTGGAATGCACCAAAAAAGCAATATATGCATTATTATTAATAATAATAATAAAGATAAATGTCAGCCCCAAGTGACTCTGGTGGCCCTCGCCACTCCATTTAACATTTTAACGGTGGCATGTGGCCCCTGCATGGCACTTGGTTGTGTCTGGTGCCTTCAAGGAGGCTAAGAAAAGGTTATTTGTCAAATGCTGGGTCAGAGTAAAGGGGGGATATTTTCAAAGCTCTGGGTCAGACCAGCCCAGCTGCATTCCTGTCCCTGTCATTGAACAAGCTGAACTTTGTCACATTATTAAGCTGTCAGCAACGCCAGGGCGTTGTTTAGATTTCTGGTGGGAACTCCTCACACATGCTTCGGGGCTCCATGGGGATTTTATCAACACCATTGTAAAACATGCACAAATGAGCTGTGCTGCAATTGCCCTGGGAAGACCGGCTCATTCGGCCTCATCAGGCGGGAATGGAAATACCAGAGCCGGGCTCTTGTGCCACCCACAGGCAGCCTCCCTGGTGCCCTCTGCAAACACCCACCACACAGCAGGTCTCTTGCTCTTCACGTGACTTCTCCCTGGGTGTTGATGGCTGAGAGTTCTGCCTTGGCCCCAGCCAGATTGGAAGCTGAGCATCCTGGAGTTCACATTCATGTGGAGCTGATGTGGCCCAATGAGACTGTAGCTGAAGTCCAACTTTAGCCCTTCAGCTTCCCTGTTTATCCCTCTTTCCTCCCTCAGTTCAGTTCATCCCTCACCCCTGAGATCTCAGTGTTCTCATATTGTTAGTCTTCCAGGCTGGGAGCTGGGAAAGCTTCAGATACAAATTAGAGAAGTTGAATCCTCAAGAATTATGGGGTGCACCTTCTCCGTAAGAAAGGTCTGCAGTCAAAGGAAACTGAAAGCGAAAGCCATGCTTCAAATTTTAGCTATCAACAACAAGACTCCAGGGAAGGAACTCAAGACTGGGGGCCATCCAGCAGCCTTCAAATCATGCCACTGCTGTCAGTACACACTTTACCTCTGCATGGAACTTCCTGAGTGTGGGCAAAAGGGCATGGGCAAAATGTGAGTTTTGATGGTAACAGAGATGCCTGCCATGTAGCTCCAGGGCCCTCAGGTCTAGTTCCCACCACGGACAGCCCATACCAGAAGGGAAGAAGCAGGCTTCAGGATAGCCTGGGATCAGCTGGAATCTGTTCAAACATCAGGCTAGCTCTGAGCACCATGGGGGAGAAACCAACTCTGTCCCCTACTGGCTGTGTGACCTTGGGCCACAACCATCTGTGCAATGGATGTATAACAGCAGCATGTGCTTTGTAGGCTGAAATGAGGACCAATCAAGATAATGCAAATAACAATGCTACGTATACTCCTAAACATAATAAGCAGTCAATACATTGTAACTATTGTTAGTCCCATCACAAGTCAGTTGATCTACTGATCTTCTTTTCTCTGACATCGCAGAAGTGAATATGGCAAGGGAAGACACACCCTCCTCAGACTGGACCACACAGACAATCACTTTCCACATAAGGACCTATCCTAATCTTGAGACATCTTGGAGGGATACCAATCACACAAGCATCCTTAGAAACTACTTTTAGGGTCCCCTTCACCCATTAAAAAATTATCAGGGTTAAGAAAACAAGCAGATGGATGGAAGAATAAACGTATGAAATATATGCGTGAATGAATAGGGAGATAGTATGTGTGACGTACCTGTATTTATATTCTAAATGTAATCTATGTATATATGTGTATACATATGGACATATGCACGTAGATGACGAATGGCTGAAATATATAGCATGTATCTTGTGTATCTTAACACATATATGTTTATCTGTTTACGTGTATGAAAACGTTTGTATAAAGAGAGATGTCAGATGGATGGACGATGGATGGATGGATAGAGAGAGACCTGTCCCAGATGACTGGTGTCACTTGGAGTGTTACAACTCTGGGCACTCGTTGGCACCCCTAGCTCTTTCTACTTTGGTGTGCTGCTGTTCCAGGTTTTGGGTCTGGCTCTGCCACCAAACCAGCTGTGTGAACTTGAGAAACTCACTCTACCCTCCGGACACAAAGGAAGGTCCATTAATGACTCAGTCCTTCCCTAACATACATGATTCTTTTTCAACTTGCATGATCAAAAACAGAGCAAAGGAGTCAGCGCCGCCGTTCAGAATCCACAGGCCACATGGGCTGAAACAACGTAGGCAGTGACACTTACACAAATGAGCAACCCACACCTAAATAGAAACACATGGCCGCTTACCCTCCCCATTCCAGTGCACACAAACATGTGGGTGGTCTCCACAGGGAAGTGGAAAGGAACATGTACCTGCTCAAAGGATTTTTTCCACATAAGAAGAGCCCCACATCTTTCTCCAGACCTCCCACTGCCAACAATTTGGTCCATCACCCTGCAAAGAACTCCTCAGTGAGGGGAAACTTCTCCTAATAAGGCCCCTTGTTACCACCCCTGGGGAGCTGGCTAACAACCTCATTAATTCGGGTCCATCATGACCTTTGGACAGATGCTCTGGGCACATCAGGTAGAAGCCACAAACCTCTCCTGGGACACGCAAAGCATTAAATTTCCCCTCCTTCAGTGTATTTGGTGATAGATATTGTTAATAACTATCACAGATGCTACCATGTTTATTAACAAGCAAGGCCAGTGAAAGGCAAATGGTCACCCCTGAGACTGAGCCACCAAGATTCTGAGACAAGTCACCAACATGTCATGGCTCTGAATTGGGATTTACATTGAGGAGACCCCAGCTACACCCTGGTTCTGCCATCAGAACCACTTCCACTCACTGTACTGCCTTCTCAATTACAGAATGAGAATTATGATGATTGTACTGCCCTGCCTCCTCCTCAGAAGGGCTCTGGTGATTAAGAGCAATAAATGCAACTGAAGTTTTTAATAATACCTATTTCCAAGAGGATTAAATAAAACAATACACATAAGGTCCTTGATACAGAGGCTGGTGTTCAGTAAGAACTCATAATCATTTGCTATTATCATTGTCAATATATCTATCTTCTAGACATAGCTAGTGCTGGATGCTGAGCTGGACGCCATAAACTATTATTTTATTGGTTCTCACAACTTGAAGGGGGAGATGTTATTTTGCATTTTACAGATGAAGAAACTAAGGTGCAAGAAGATAATTTCTTCCAGATCAGGGCTGGAACTCGTGCCCATGCTCTCTAACTCCAAAGCTGGTGCTTTTTCATTTCTAACTAGATGAAATAATGTGTGTGGAAGTACAATCCTGTTCATAACTCTTATTATTATTATTTCACTAAAGACCCTGGTTTCCTAAGATACTCTCTATTAGTTAGGATGTGTGTGGCTGCATGCAACAGAATGCTCAACTGCCAGTGGCCCAGGTGATAAAGGCATTACATTATTTTACATAAAAACAAGAACAGGGCAGGTATGGTGACTCACACCTGTAATCTCAGCACTTTGGGAGGCCAAGGTGGGTAGATCACAAGGTCAAGAGATCGAGACCATCCTAGTCAACATGGTGAAACCCTATCTCTACCCAAAATACAAAAATTAACCAGCTGTGGTGGCACACACCTGTAGTCCCAGCTACTAAGGAGGCTGAGGCAGGAGAATCACTTGAACCCGGGAGGCAGAGGTTGCAGTGAGCCAAGATCATGCCACTACCAGCCTGGGCAACAGAGAGAGACTCCATCTCAAAAACAAAAACAAAAACAAAAACAAAAAACCAAGAAGAGAAGGAGGTGGTTCTAGGACTGGATCAGTAGCTCTAAGAATTCAGGTATTTGAGTTAGCATTTCTGTGATTCTCTGACTTTCCCCTCATGGCTACAAGATGGCTGTCAAAGGCCTACACATCACGTCTTCACACCACAGTATCTTAAGAAGTAAGGCAGGGGTCAGAAATGCTTTACCTCTGGCATCTCTGTCTTAGTCCATTTTTGCTGCAACAACAGAATACCTGTGAATGGGCGCTTTATAATGAGTAGAAATTTATTTCTTATAATTCTGGAAACTGGGAAGTCCGAGATCAAGGGACCAACATCTCACAGGGCCTTCTTGATGCATCATCTCACAGTGAAAGGCAAGAGGGTGAGAGAGAGAGAAAAAAAAAGGAGGGGGCTAAACTTGCCTTTTATAACAAACCCAATCTCACTCATGAGGGTGGAGACATCATGGCCTAATCACCTTTTACAGGTCCTACCTCTTAATACTGTTATAATGGCAATTAAATTTCAACATGAGTTTTGGAGTCAGACATTCAACACACGACAATTTCTCTTTTTTAATTGTGGACAAAAATCTTTTTTGGAGGCCTCTAGCAGTGTTCTACTTGTATCTTACTGGCTGAATTGAGTCACATACTTATCCCTAGGCCAATCACCAGCAAAAGGGAAGAGAGTGCCTCTAATTGAACTAGAACAACCGTGGCACAATAAGAATGTTGGAGTTCTCCTTAGCAAGGGGGAAGGGGAAAAGGCTATTGGATAGTCAACAATTCCTCTACATGGCATTCAGGCCCCCACTCCTCTGCCACCCCATAGCCCACTCCCCTCTGCAGCCCCACCCTCCACTGCTCATCTGCTGGACCACACTCTGGCCAGCCAGTCTCCTCATCACTTGACCCGTGTGTCACACTCAGGCTCCCTTCTCTGTCCTCCTGTTGGTATTCCCTCTGTTTATAGTATCTTTCTCTTTATGGCTTTTGCCAATGACAATTCTATTCCACAATAAAGCTCAGTCACAACTTGTCTTCCCCGATAAGTGCAGTCCACACTGATATCACTTTTTATAAACTCAGGAACACTCATAGTTTGAAGGAGAGGTGGTCTAGCCCTGTAGTTAAAAGCATGGACTCTAGAGCCACCCTGCTGGCATTTGAGTCCTGCATGTACTACCACACGTGTGACGTTGAAAAAGTCATTTGGTCTTTCTGGGCCTCTGTTTCCTCATCTGTAAAGTAGAATTAACAATGGCACCCCCCTCACAGGACTGTTGTAAGGGCCAAAGGGGTTAATATAAAATAACTTTTGAGTGGTGTCTGACCACTGTCTGTGAATTCTCTTTTTACTAGTAAACTATCCCTTTCCCTATTTAACTTCCAGGACTAAAGGACAATATCTGGATTACTCAATTTTTATGGCACTTATACAAATTGAGGTCTACAGAGGTTAATTTTTCTGACTTTTCCAATGTCATAAGCATGCAATGACATTCTGTTGGCAGATCATTGAAATATAGACACTTGGTGCTCTTGGGAAAACTTTGTACAAAGTTTCAGAACCTCTGGACCAGGGTGTGTGAAAGCCTGGGACTTCACTAAAACCATCAGCACCCCCTGGCAACTTATTAAAAATGATCTTTCATCGACCTTATTTTAGACCCTCTGAATTAAGTGGTAAGGCTCAAATCTGTTATTTGAACAAACTTCCCAGATGATTGGTGAAGCAAAGATTGATACCCACTGCTGGAGCTGGTGATGGGGTACCCACTGTTGCCATTTCCTTCAGACATAAGGATCAGGTACAGAATCTCTAGGACAGGGAGACAGACATCTCTAAGGACCAAAGCAGACCTCTGTGGAGACATGAATGTAGGCTTAGACAGGGGGCACGGTGTAAAAGGTTCTCTTGGGGTCAGTTCGGTCACTGTCAGAGTTCTTTAGGATTTTAGAGACTGGGGGGTTTGGCCAATGCTATGAATTTCCTTGAAGGATTCATGTTGAGGAATGAGACCAGATGGAAAGGTGCCACTTTCTCAAGACCCAGACTATCATTCAACTCAATTTTGGTCATTTTTCCCCAGAGTTAATTCTATTTAAAATGTCATTTGGGAAGCCTGGACAACTTGGATGACAAATGACATAAGAGATCTTGTTATTAGTCTTCTATTGTGTAATAAATCACCACAAACTTAGCAGCTTCAAACAACACAATTGTCTCATAGCTTCTGTGGCGAGGACTCTGTGGGAAGTTCAGCTGGATCCTCTGCTCCAAGATCTCACAAGGCTGCGCTCATGCTGTGGGTGAGGGCTCATCTAAAGGTTTGACCAGGGAAGTATCTGCTTCCAAGCTCACAAGGTTGTTAGCAGCACTCAATTTTTTGTAAGTGGTCAGATTGAAGACCTCAGTTCCTTGTTGGCTATTAGCTGAAAACTGCTCTCCAATCCTTGCCATATGGACCCCTCTAACATGGCAATTTGCCTCATCAAAGCCAGCACAGAAGCGAACTACCAGGAAGGAAGTGACAACCATTTGTAACCTAATCAATACTGCTGTGTTCTATTGATTAGAAGCAAATTGCTCAAGGAAAAGGGATTACCCAAAGCCATGAATATCAGGACATGGGTATCGTTGGGAACCATCTTAGAGACTGCTTACCATAACCCCCATATTGAAAAATTTCTCTCTCAACTGAAGGGGTTGAAGCCATTGAAAAGAATTGTCAAGGATGCAAAGATATCACATGGGCAGGGTTATATTAATTCATGTATATCATCTCTCAAATTATTTTATTACATTAGCTAGTCATCTCAATATTTATTCATGAAATGTTATTGATAACTGACCAGAGTGAGTATTTCCAGGGATACAAGATGAGTAAAAAGGGGACTACCCCCAAGATGCTTTCAGTCCTAAAGGAGAGATAAATTACTGTTGCTGTTAAATGTCTATTCCCAAAATCCTTACTGTGAACTACTTCTGGAAACTAAAGCACAGGATCTCCTAAAAGCTACTAGTAAATGCAACTATATTATCCCAGGAGAGAGAACTCAAATGATATATTACATTTTAGCAAGATTTGGCTGCTAGTCACAGAACAGGTATAAATGGAAGCCCAAACTCAGTCACAGTGGCAGACTGGTGGGGGCAATACTGTCCAGGCCTTGGAGGGCTACAGAAGGGATGCCCCCTGTGAGGAGGGAGGAGGCATGCTAGAGGATGCTGGGAGGGCATAGGACAAAGGGACATTCTTCAACAACTGTCCTGACCTGGGTGGACTCAAGTTTCAGCCAATAAAAATTTGGCTAAGAAAGGTATTTGATAAAACATGGAATCCTTTAGCCGACATTCATCACCTCCAAACATTGTTAATGCAAAATGAAGTAACAAAAATAGGGTCGTGAGTTGCTTTTATGCATCTAACAAATATTTATTGACTGTCTACTCTGTGCAAAGCGTGTGGGCACTGTACTTACTGCTGTGCAATTTCTTGAGGAACCAAAAGCAGGATAACACCAGGCCTGCCTTGTAATACATTGGGAGAATCATTCTACAGTTCACATGGGAACCCTGCCAAGGAAGACAAACTATGGCCCTAATCCTCCTTTCATGGAGCTCTCCGTGAAGGAACAGTGAGAGAAGCCAGCCTAACATTTATAAAGCGGGAGCCTCAAGTGAAAACTGCTTCTTGGAAAGACAGCAAGAAGGGAGGGGCCCAGAGGTTTGGAAACAGCACTTGATAACAAGGCTGAAGGGGCTGCTCCTTATGGGAATTCTAACATGTTCACTGAACTCATTGGTGCGGGAGAGACTGAGATTCAGAGATAAGCAGACCATCTACTTGAGAAACGGAATGATGTTTGCCTCCCAGTGCCTACCCTAGCGCAGGGACAGGACTCCAGGCTCCCCTGGGCTAGGGAGGTGGGAGGGAGTGTCTTTAGCTGAGCCTCCTAAGCATAGCCAACCACTTTGTCATCTCCAAAAACACACACTGGAAGAAGAGAGGAGAGAATGTTTGCACTGACCTACCTAATTATTGTTACGTTTGAGGCACCTACATTTCCTTATTAACACTACAGTTTTTCGTTGCTCAGAAATTCTAGTCAAAACCACACCCTCACAAACAAATCTACCCTGTCACTCCCTTAGAAGAAAAAAGTACCCAGGACTGCATTTGATAAACAGTCTTCACATGATGAGTACACTCTGCTTCAAAGTGTCCATCATCAACACGGTATAAGTAACTTTCATCCTTGTGCCTAGAATGTTTTATGCTAGCCACTTAAATTCATCATAAGAAACTTGGTGTTTTACCATTAAATGATAATAGAATAACATGCAAGAGCAGCCATATCGATTATTCTGGGAGCTAAAGGGGCAAAACTTCAGAATGAGGAGCCTCAGCTAACATGTGGGACTGGGCCAGTTGAGTCTCTGGGAATGCATGGGCCAGAGCTAACCACTTCTCCTCCTCCTTCCGGTCCCTCCAGGAATTGCAACTCACCTCAAAGATCCCCTGAAAATAGGCACCCCATCACCTGCCCCCTGTGTATTTTCCCTTAAGGCTGTACCTGAGGGAGTTTGGTTCCGTTAGATCAAAAGTGCTGATTTTGGCCAATAATCAACAAGAATTATTAAACCAAGCTACGTGCCCAACACTGCACTAGAAAGGAAGACCTAGTCTTTACCTGTCCAGGGTAACTTTAACTTAGAGACTTGTATAAGACTGTGCCCATGATTTTCCTTTATCTTTTAGTTTCTATTCCTATTTTAGTATTTGTGATCTTTACACTGCCAGAGAACAAAGACATACCTAACACATGTCCCAATTCACTATGTTGAGTTTACATAAAATTGTGGTTTGTGTTCTTTCACATTTATTTCCTTTTTTTTTTTTTTTTTTTTTTTTTGAGACAGAGTCTCGCTCTGTCGCCTAAGCTGGAGCGCAGTGGCATGATCTTGGCTCACTGCCACCTCTGCATCCCGGGTTCAAGCAATTCTCCTGCCTCAGCTTCCTGAGTAGCTGGGATTACAGGTGCTCACCACCATGGCTGGCTAATTTTTGTATTTTTAGTAGAAACAGGGTTTCACCATGTTGATCAGGCTGGTCTCGAACTCCTGACTTCGTGATCTCGGCTTCCCAAAGTAGCGTTCTTTCACATTTCTAGCATTTACCCCATCACCACCAAAAATAGTTTTTGTTTCGGAACATGAGGACACTACATTAAGAATTGCCAGGGTGTCATCTGATGATATGAGTGCTGGGAAGAGAGGGTGGGTGAGGACAGAGAAAGGGTACACGCCTACTTTATGTCGCCCCTGTCACCTTGAGGCTATACTTACAACTTGGACAAAGACTACCAGATTTGCAGAAAAG
This sequence comes from Theropithecus gelada, assembly GCF_003255815.1. Lineage (NCBI taxonomy): Eukaryota > Metazoa > Chordata > Mammalia > Primates > Cercopithecidae > Theropithecus > Theropithecus gelada. Next base: position 48,206,692 of record NC_037671.1, on the reverse strand, counting down.
TTAGAAAAGGAGGAAATACTGAATTTTAGAATAAGAAGCAACTTGGAAATCTTATGCTACATTTCATTCATCTCAAAAACCAAACAAGGGTACATAATTTGCCCAGCTCACAACCAATAAGGAGTAAAGCTAGAACACAACATCAGGTATGTCTTGCTCCCAAGCCTGGTCTCCATGCTGGGCTGTCCCTGGGAATCAGACATTCACATCATGGCAGGACTCAAACATCAAACACACTTGTTGTCAGATCTTTTGCAATGATTATTTTGTGCTTGAGTATATATCATCTCTGTCTTATCCTCCAGTGGATTATGTGTCCTGACCTCTGGAGCGTCTCTCTCTGGTGTCCCTTCATGTGCCCAGCCATCTCCTGGGCCCTAGTAAACAGACATATGTTCAGTTGCTTTCAACTTTAGTGGTAGGGTGCTCACTCATCTTTCTGTTGTAATTTTCCTTATAACAAACTTATAACAACTTCTTATAGACATACACAGAGAGAAAGAGAGAGAGAGGGAGAAACTAACAATAGTTAACAATAAGAATCTGAATCTAAGGAACTGTGACTATTTTAAAAGCAGAGAATATATTTTAACTCATGAAGCAGAGCTGATCTGGAAATAATCTGGCTTCGATATGCCTCTAGTGTAACCCTTCGAATATAAGAACTCACTATCTCTAATTTCTTTTGTTGCAATTTTCCAATAAAATCTGGCAGTGGCCCAAGTTCTCAGAGGACTAATAGGGATAAGAATGTCCCTGATTTTCCTTCAAAATGAGAAATCATTTCAACGTGAGGAGTCCAGCCGCAACTGGCACAATCCCCAAGGGTCTCTGGATTTCAGGAGAGGGACCTGGGCCTCTCTCTGGCCATCCCAGCAGTCTCCCAGACTTATAATTATTCAGTCAGCAGCCCAGAATTGTGGCCTACTTAGTTTTCTCTAAAAGCACTTAAGGACAGTTTAATGAAAGGAAAGAGCAGCAGAGAAAGGGGAAAAATGCTTTTTTTAGGAACTGAACAAAATATCATGTTTTCTTCTCTCTCTCTCTTTTTTTCCCTTTTTGCAATATTTCTCCTCAGAGAAAATTATAGTCTTTAGGGCCAGCAATGTGCTGTGTATGTTTTGCTTATTACAGTGGTTAAAACGAGAACCATGGGTGATGGAGTATCATTATAGCATTCCTGATATCCCTGATATATTTGTGCAAACATAGTTGTGGGCAATGCATGGACAACGATGAGCCCGTGTTGTCTGGAGAAGTTTCTTCTCGTCTTTGTTTATTTGCACAGCCTCTTGCTTTACTCTGGAATCCTCCGTTTGTATTCCTTTTTACAGTTTTTGCCTCTTTAGACTACATTTTTCTTTAGTGTATCTTCTTTTCCACCTCCCTCAAGCAGCGTTGAAATGTTTCCATGCCAAACAATTTGCAAAGGAAATGGTTCAAGTTAGAAATGGAGTAAAATGGCGGCTGTAACCACAACGGTGAATTTCTGGTCGTTACCACTTTATTCCCTTTGGTTTGTGTCTGTGTCTCTCGCTATTTTCTGTTTCTGTCAGTAGGAGCCCAGGAAGAAACCTCCTTCTTCTATACAGGGCGCCAGAGAGCCAAAAAATAAAAAATAAAATCACAATACCGTTGAATAGCAATGCTGGATAGCACTGAGCCAAATGCTTTGAGACAGAAAGGAGCAGCACCCTCCATTCCATTCCATGCTCTAAAATTGCTTGAAATGTACTGAAAAGAAAGACATGAAATATTAATAAGGACAGGCAGGTTAGGGGACATGGAAGTTCAGAGAAAAGGGGTCTCTGAGGGCTGGAGAATTCTAGGAAAGTCCCATGGAGGATTGGAGCCCTGAAGGATGAATGGGGCCTTGGGAAAGCAGAGAGGAGGGAGACACACTTTTTCAGGAAGAAGGAGCAGGGAGACTGTGATGACTGCTCAGCCAGGTCACCAGGGTTCTCAATGACGTGCTCAACACTGGGAGCCTCACTGGACTCTCCATGAGAGAGCTTCCTAAATAGGCACGACTCCTACTCTACAGAGATTCATGTGCCCACTTTGCTGGCCTCTGGTGCTAATGATGCATACTTTATGAGTTTGAGCCCTCTTCTTAACATTTTATTTCTGCTTGAACTCTCATTATATTCTGTTTGCAGATAACAAAAACTCTAGGATTCTAACAAAAGTTACAGATTCTCTTCCCAGAAAAATTAACATAAATACAAAGTTATGCTTATAATTTTAGGAACCCTCCTGGTGTCCCCTCATGAAGCCCAGGTTTAAATGCCTTGACTCAACTGTCCTTGAAGACAGAGACTGATTTTTATTCATCTTAGTAGCCCAATGCCCCAAACACAGTAATTGGTCAATAAAGATTGAGTGGATGATACAAGAATGAATTCTGTCTCTCTCACTTTTTGGCCCCCAGGGACTTCCCTCAATCGGCCTGCCTTAGGCCACAAGTCCACATTACCTACAGATCCCAGGTGCCCACGTGGAAGACTCTCATGGGACCTACTCAGATCTGTGGTTTCTGCTCCTATCCTTGTGAATTTTGATAATTTATGTTGCCTTGATATCTATTTCTGCCATTTCACTTTCTCATACGAGAAATGGGTCTCGGTCACCTTGACACAGTTTCCAGTTCAACAGCACCCAAATGGCTCAAGAACTCAGAGGCATCTCTCCAGCCCTGCAGATGGAGCTCCCCACTTTCCCATCCTTCCTTTAAAGACAGCATTCCGGCATTTGCCCTCTAACTTGAATGACCCACACCCTACTCCTTTATTTATGCTGCTAGTTGCAGAGCTCTCTTCTCTCTCCCTGCCTCACTCTTCACTTCTGCCTTGAATGGCCCAGGGATGGAGTATCTGCCCTCCAGACTCATTGCACCCTCCCTGTCCAGATCTGTAAGTGAAAGCCTTCGAACCTGTTTCCCATTGTCGTGGTGGACTGAATTTGTGCTTTCCACCTGGAGAACCAGGGACTGCTCCAGGCTAGTTTTCCACCCCCCACCCCCAACCAGCCCCTGCCAGAATGTCTTGTGGAGGGGAACAAAGGAAGGGGTTCCTAGCACCAGAGTGATGGTCAGGCAGGCGTGAACTGGACACAACTCAGACAAGAGCCATGAGGGCATCTGCCAGTATAAACAAGGTTCCCATGTGAGGGACCCTTTGATCTGGGGCAGGAAAATAGGCGTTGGGCTCTCCACTAAGTAAAAGAAACATCCCGTGAAGGGCACACTATAGATACTATATCCAGCTCTACCTCATTTCCCATTAGGGCAAGGTTGCTAGCCACTCTGTCACTCTGGTACTGGAACCCCAAATTAGCTGGGGCCTCTCAAAACACCTAAAACTTGTCCTTTCTGTGAATCAACGTTCTCATTGTTATTTGACCATCTTGCATCTCATCTCCCAAGAGTTGAGCTGTCTGGCATCTATGATGGTAGCCAACCAGCTAAAGAAACCCATGTCAACATGTGGAAAGAAGAGAAACAGACAAGGCTTTCATTCCTCTCATTTCTTTTCTAGGTAAACCACATGCATCTTCATGCGTGCTCTCTGAAAGCACTGCCTCGATCTTATTTTCTAACCGCAAAGGGTCTCCCGTGAGGAGTATTGACACCTACTGGAATGAGATGCGTGTCCTGGGGAGGCAGGAGATGAAGATGCTCTGTGCCAGGAGGAAGCTTGCAGCACCTCTTTGGTCATACTCCATGTTTTAAAAAGTTATTTGAAATGTGAAAAAAAGCAGTTATCTGAAATGTGAAAAAAGCACAGTTCCCTCTCAGAGTTATTCTAGAGCATTGTCTAACAAGCCTTCTGAGGAGTTGTTTGATTCTGTCCTGGAGATATATGTTTTTAAGGTATTTAGTATTGATCAAGAGCCCAAATTCTGTAAAGTTAGATGCTAATCTGTAGAAGGCTGATAGGCTGTATGACAATTTTATCTGGTAGCAATGCAAGCAATTTCTGTCTGTTAGAAAAGGTAACCCCAAAGGTTACTGTTTTATTGTCTTATAGTACATTAACTAGTTTTACAGTTTAAGTTTTTAATCTTATTTCAGTAATTTTTCTCTCATTAGCTATCTACACTGCCATCTTTTGTATTCTCTTTTAAAATAGTTTTAGCATCCTGCAGAATCCCTGATTAATAAGTTCAACAAATGTTTAACTCGTGCTCACTCTATACTTGTAAAGGAATTTTTAATTTAATTTCTTGAAAACTATCAACTACATTTCAGCTATGGGCAGAGGCCAGTGTCAGGGGTCTTTTAACACCCAGGGTGCTGTAGACAAGCATCTTTCAGACTCTAATGTGTACATGAGTTACCTGGAACTTGTTATAATGCAGATTCTGATTTGCTAGTTCTTGGGTGGGGCACTTCTCATAAGCCTCCAGGTAAGGCCAACTCTGCCGTCAATGGACACCACTTTAGTGAGTCTGTAGGATGCAAACTGTCTTCACAAACCCCCCAGGAATCTGTGTCTTTCCCTATCCCCCACCTCCCTACAGTCACAGCAGAATCCAACAATCCTGACTTCTAAAGAACTGGGCCCGTGGATAGTTTCTGGGCACTGTGGGGGTGGTTTAAGTGTGTGTAGAGGGGTGTGGGTAGGAAGGTGGGGCAACATAAAGGAAATGAAGTGATTCATGCTCAACTACTATTGCCTGAGCATTAAATTCAATCATTGGGAAACCCAATCTCCCCACTGCAAAGGGAAATGTCCAACTTGGAGTGCTGCTCTCCAAGCAATACAGCCTCCACCCTCTCCTGATGGGACCCACCCAGGCTCTTCACCAAGGACCCCTCCAGAGCTGTCAAGTGCATGGGTAGTTCTCAGACTTCGTGTTTTCTATGGCTGTTGAGCTCTTTGCACCTCCTTTGGGAAGAGCAGAGGTAGGTCCCCTTTGTTTTTAGTGGGCACATTTCAACACTTTGGTGGCTGACTCTGCTCTGCTGTGTGCTTTCTTAAGTCATGGTGCACTAGTATTTTAAATCCTTTACATTTCTTGGAACCAGAGATCTCAGAGACTCCAAGAAACACACAATTTGTATAGTTCACTCCAAAATGGAGAGGCATGCATTCCCAGGGAGGACTGAGAGCTCTGGTCCTGGCTCTCAACAGCCAGTTCATGGAGTGGGCTGCAGTGAGAAGAAAGGGGGGTGGGAGAGAGAGAGAGAGAGAGAGAGGAAGAAAAGGAAGGAAAGAAAGAGGGAGGGAGAGAGGGAGGGAGGAAGGAAGGAAGGAAGGAAGGAAGGAAGGAAGGGAGGGAGGGAGGGAGGGAGGAGGAAGAGAGGGAAGGAGGAAACGGAGAAAGAAAGAAAGGGAGAAAGAAAGAAAGGGAGAAAGAAAGAAAGAAAGAAAGAAAGAAAGAAAGAAAGAAAGAAAGAAAGAAAGAAAGAAAGAAAGAAAGAAAGAAAGAAAGGAAGAAAGAAAGAAAGAAAGGAAGGAAGAAAGAGAAAGAAAGAAAGAGGAGAAAGGTAAAAAGAAAGAGGGAGGGAAAAAGGAAAGAAAGAAAAAAAGAGGAGAAGGGAAGGGAAAGGAGAAAGGAAGTAACAGAGAGAAGGAAGGAGGGAGGGCCAGAGAGAGGGAGAGAATTGTTGATAGATCCTGATTTAGTCTTTATTCTGAAAGTATATTCTGCCTTTTGGGAGGTAGTGTTTAATGTCTTCACTGAAATGACATTGGCTATATGTATCAAGTGTTTGCTTTGTTTTCATTTTTGTTTTTATGTTCTATCCTCGTTCAGTAAAATAAAAAGTTGGCAATCACATGTTCATCCTCCAATTTTAGGGAAAATTTTTCTAATCTGGAAAGCCACACACCCAAGAACCACTGACCCTGGGCTCTCAGGCTACAGAAGACATAGCCCCGAGTAATTTAGTCCCCTCTTCCAGCTGTCTGGAAAGCCAGCACTTTATTCTGCAGTATAGAAGCAGGTAACTTTCTACTAATCACCTCCCTGGTCCTCTTCTGCTCTTCTTCTCCTCCCATCACAATTCTGCCAAGAGGGAAGAAACCTTGATGAAACAGGTAACAAAGACTCTTCTGCAGCCTTTTAATGCAAAGTCTGAAGACTGAGAAGGAGCTGGAGTTTGAAGGCCTGGGATTGAGCCTTGGTTTTGCCACTTGAAAACTGCATGCACTTTTATAAGTGCTGTAATCTTTTTGAAGCTGAAAATCTTTCAGAGTTGCCAAGATAATAAAATCAGAAACATACATAAAGAGCTCTGTAAAACATAATGTAAAAGAGCTGTGAAAATATAATCTATTGTTACAAACCCCTCCATCCCTCCACATGTCTACATGCACATGAAACACTGTTGAGTGGAGAGCTAAGGTTTCTGGTTCACTTGTACCCACTGTTGGTGTGGGGACAGTCAAATGATCTTAGAGACAAGCAATCTGATTTTCAATTATTTATTAGATTTCATTTATCTGGGGTCTGTTGGATCATCAAGAGCCATCCAGGTAACTGGAATGTGGTCAGTAACCCCTGCTTTAAAGAAACTGAGGTAAAGAAAAAAAAAGTATAGCTAACTCAGTAAGTTAACAGTTTCTCGAATGTTCTGACATAATCTCATTTAATGACAAAAGAAAAGTGAGTGCTAATGTTCCCAATCACACATGATACACAAAGGCTCGAAAAGTCACACCATCAGCAAGTGGCCAGTGATCCCAGTTCAGGCTGATTCAGAGGCCCTGCTGTTTACCCTATACTATCCTCAGGCTATCTGAGAATCAACACTGAGCCCTTACTCACTTGTCATGCGGGAAATTCTTGGATAGAGTACTCAAGCCTCAAATTGTACCCCATTCTACCATTTATCAGAAGTGTAATTCTAGACATGTCCCTTCCGATAGGTCCTGTACAATTCATAGAAGAAATATAAAATTTCTAATCATTTCCATTAAAGCAATTAAAAACAAACACACAAAAAATAAAGAAACAGAATAAAAAAATTCAAGGCTGGGTGTGGTGGCTCATCCCTGTAACCCCTGCACTTTGGGAGGCCAAGGTGGGTGGATCACCTGAAGTCAGGAGTTCAAGACCAGCCTGGCTAACATGGTGAAACCCCATCTCTACTAAAAATACAAAAATTAGCCAGGCATGGTGGCGGGCACCTGTAATTCCAGCTACTCAGGAGGCTGAGACAGGAGAATCACTTGAACCCAAGAAGCAGAGGTTGCAGTGAGCCATTGGCTCCAGCCTGGGCAATGAGTGAAATTCTGGAAAAAAAAAAAAAAAAATTTAAAAAGCAAACACAAATAAGTTATAATCAGTAGGCTTCTCTACTGAACTCATTATTAGCCAGAACTTACTATTGCTTTAAATTAAATGTCAATGATCATTTAATCATTTACCAGTGCTACTTTTCTTGGTAGGACTAGTAAACGAAATTTCTTGTGCCAAAAGGGTTAAACAAAATATTTTTATACTATTTACACTGAACATTATCTAACTTGTTAGACTAATATTGGACATTATCTCATCAGTGTATGTTAGACGTAACATATGCATCTGTTAGTGATGCTAAACATCTAACTGGGGGAGTGGAAATATAATATAATAAAGAGAATGTATACAGGAGGAAAATTGAACTCCAAAATACTTTAAATTACAACATGATGCTTTCCACTTTATTTAATCAAGTCCTTTCTTATAACTCAGTTAAAACGAGAGAGAAGAGAAAGGAGAGAGGGAAAGTAATACTAAAATTTATTCCTAATTTTAACTCTGAAGTATACAATAATCATAGTGATTTGATGAAATAGTTTGAAGTTTCCAAAGCAAAAAAAAATAATAATAATAGTTTTGTGTTTCTTCTGCAAGGCTTCTCTTCAAAAAGACAAATACAGAAACTTTACCTTAATCATTTTAATATTCTGACCTAGGAAAATTAAGATGTTGGTAATGTGAACATGTATGTTGTAGAAATGGATGTGGATCACAGGTGGTGGGTATGAATGACAAGGGTCAGTACCAGAAGGTTCACTGGAGCTCTCAAAAACTTAAAGAACAAATTAGATTAACTTAATATTAATATTTCAGTCACATCTAGTGAAGTGACTCATGCTTGGACTCAAAAAGCCACGTCTGCTCTATATGTTAGTCTATGATTGACTTACAGATGGGAGAAAGAAACAGAAAATAAAATCTCTGCACTTAAAAACTCCTTGATGTTGTTTATCTCACAAGTCATCTCTCTTTTCTCCTTTAAAACCCTCCTACTCCAAAGTTACCAAAAGATGGTGAGAGCCAGCAATGACTACCTCACATGGCAGCAATGGAAGCCACACACCCTCTCCATGAGGACGTTCCTGTCCTCAATACAGGGAACTTTCAACTCAAGGGAGATCTACTAGAACAGGAGCCAGCCAACTATCTCTGTTTTTCTCGATAATGTTATATTGGAATATAGCTACACTACTTGTTTATGCATTCTCTAGGGCTGCTTTTGCAATACAAAGGTAGAGGTAAGTGATTGCAATTGAGCACATGTGGCCACAAAGCATGAAATATTTGCTCTCTGATCCTTTACAGAAAAGGATCCTTTGCTTGCTCCTGAACTAGAAAGAGCTCCAGATTTGGAGCACTAAGATTGGCATTTTATAAACTCCAAAGCTCTAGTTCTCAACCCTGCTGTCACTCTTGCACATCTGAGGGAAAAACACATATTTTCATCATTAATCCTGTCTTACGCCTTAGTAGAAAGGCTCCCAGCATGCACATACATGAGCAAAGAATTCCTAAGAAGCTAGTGAAATGTAAGCTTCAGGGTCACTCATATGCACAAGGCCTTGGGAAGGGCCCATGTGAGGTGTTCATATAGTTACCTGTTTTTGAATCATTTGAAAAAGTAAGATCCAGAGACTGTTGTCTCTTTCCATTCCAGTTTTTCTCCAATGAGTCTTTTCCATATGTTGGGTACTGCTAGGATGCCCTTGGGCATTTCGAGGAGCCAACTAAACAGAAGTCGAGATGGGGAATTGGGGATATTTGTAGCTTGGGTGTAGTGGGATGTAGAGAAATAGACAGAGAGAAAGACATTTCACAGTCTCTTCTTTGTATGGTTACATTACTGCTAGTACCTCCCAAGATAGGAATGACTTGTGGGAATATTTCCATTGCCCACCATGCTGACCCTTTGGTGTTACGACACAAAAGTGCAGGCTTAGTGGTCTTAGTGCTATGTGAACATGGTTCTGGGATACCCATCGCTGAAAAATGCATGGTAGTGGAGGAGAAACAGGTTTTGAAATGTGTAAATCCAGAAGCTAGCCTGTGGAAAATTCTTCCAAGCCCTTAAGTTCATGTATGAAAGAAACTTGATAGATTTCCCCAAATCTGACAACAGTCTTAAAATGTTGAATGACACTATTAATGCAAGTTGTGATGCTGAAAGAAACTTTTCTACCAATGATTGTAAAAGTCTCAATCAATGATGCTAAGGTAAAGATCAAATTATCTTTCCATAGAAAACATTACAACATTGTTATTGTATGAAGTCATGGTCAGAGTATTCAGCCAACACATGTAGGATAACTAGTACCATAGAGTGTGTCAAACTGCTAATTAATAAAAATAGTATGTTGTTGTCTGGATTTTGTGGTCAGCTTTTTAAAACTCCTGATTTCTTGTGATTTTATTTTTATTCAAAAAAAGTATCATAATTATATATCCTTTTTCATAAATAGGGCCCTCCAAGTCATGTAAGCTTTAGACCCACAAAACCAGTACTACTTACATACTTGCACACGCTGGGTTCTTTCTCAGTTTTTTTTTTTTTTTTTTAAATGTTGGCCATCATAACCCACTATATGGAGGCTGTGGCCCAGTAATGGAGGGATTCACAGCTGAAAAACAGCCTTAAAGATCTATACAATGAATTAGTAATGTAAGTGAATCCATTACTAAACGGATCCTGTCTCACTCCAAGCTACCTTGCTACCTGGTAGATGGAAAGAACACGCATCTCAGAACTAGGCTGATCTGGGTCTGAACTTGAACATAGTATTGAAGTTTCCTAGCCTAGGTTTCTGCAGCTGTAAAACAGGGAAAATTGAATGAACTTCATAGGGTTGTTGTGAGGGTGAAATGTGAGGACCTGGGACCTCTGTTCAAGGCAGAGTCCAGAACCTTCGTACAGCAGGTCTCTGACACCGGCCATTCCCTTCTTCACCATGCGCGTCTCCTGGGAGCCACCAGCGGCTCATGCACAGAGAACACAGCTGGCAAAGAGACATTCAGAGGAAAGCCTCGGTAATTAATGTCATATTCACTCAATTTCAAGTCTAGACAATATTTTTCTAAAACAATTGCTTCTGAGGGCCAATAATGAAAACAGAACAATGTCAGTCATCAGAACTCAGAAAGAGAAGGATAAATATTGCCTGACAGGTCCATTCTAACTTTGATCTGAAATTCTGCATTCTTCTGGGAGACTTGTAGTAAATGATTTCCACACTTCTCCATGGCTGTTGGTCCTTGCAGTCCACCGCCCTATACTTTAGAAACAAAAGACAGGAGTGCCAGGAGAAGATAGCCTTAAAACTCTCCTTTAAAGGATTCAGTAACTGGGGTAGCAGATGTCAATTGCCCTCCAGATATCACTGTCCTACATATAGAGTGAGCTGAGTACTCTGAAAGCTATGGGCAGCCCCAAATCTTGGACCCAGAGTATATCCCCAATCAGCATTCCAGGGGTCTGAATTTCCCATCCTTACGCTACTTGAGGTTGATCCTAAGGGTGGCCACCTGCTACCCTGGGGCAGCTGAGAAGAAAGTGAAAGGGAATTGCAATTTTTCCTGGTATTGGGTCTGCTGAAGGGGGTCTCTATTCTTTCTCATCTCACCTCTACTCTCACCCCATCCTCATTCTTCCTCACAAGTTAAAGGCAGAGATTAGGGAAGGCACTGGCCACAGCCACTCAAGTATCATGACTTGTACAGGGTAACATTTTGATGGAACTCTATGCAAATGGCACCCCTGGAAATGGGCACAGTTGTAGTCCAGGTGCTGTGGCGTCTGGCAAGTCTATATCATGCTGTTCCAGGGTGATGCTCCATGTCTGCCGCATAATATGTAAAATGTTAAATCTCCTGTCCAGAGAAGTTTCTTCCCATCTCCCTCCATAGAGAGACTGTGACTGGAAACAGGGCAAAACACAGAGAGGCTGACAAGAGGAAAAAGGTAAAAAGAAAACCAGAGGGAGACAGAACGATGAAGCAGCAGCTTTTGTTATAGCCCCAGGGAATAAACCAATAGCTCCTTAGTAAACAGAATTCAGCAAAGAAGTCGGCAGATGTTCCCATGAACACAGGGCACAGCACAGGGACAGACCACCTGACGCTCAGACTCCATCAGATCCTGGCGTTTTGTCACCCAAAGGAGCTTCCCTGGTCAACAGAGATCCTGGGAGTCATTTGTATCTGCCCCACTACCCCAGATTCCCATAGTGGAATGAGGAAAGTCCTCCTGGGATCCAACAGGAAAATATGCATTCTCCCCTCCTTCCTGGTTCAGAAGCTAGCGATACTTAGGAGACAGCACGAAAGCACAGCTCAACCCAAAGCAGCATGCCATCTGGCATGTTCACTCACCAGACACCCAGGAACCCATTTGAAAGTTCCCTTCCATCCTCCAAACATAAGTCTTCCTCCTGCAATTTCCCCAACCCAGTCAAAAATCCCTTTCTCTGTTGAGAGTATTCTCAGCTAGGTACAAAGGGAAATCTAATGTAACTAAATCTTACTCAAATGTGAGTGACTGATGATCTTTTTCAACTCTCCCAGGAGATTTACATTGTAAAATACAACAAGATAAAAACAAGGAAAGCAAGAACCATGATGAATCTCCATTGGGTAGGGTTCCAGGTAGGGTGACAAAGGGAAGGAAAACCTTCAGGAAGGGTAGAAGAGTTTGGAAGGCTGAGCTGGTCTCCCAGAGCTCCTTAAATCCCATCATGAGGGCACCTGCTTACTCTATTCATGTTGCTTCTGCTTCCAGGAAGTCACACCTCTCCAAATAGAAGAAACCTGACTCATCTGTTTTCTGCCATAATATCTAATAAGAGTCAGGTGCTATAAGGCAGGGGTTCTCAAAGTGTGAACCGCAGGCCAGCAGCATCAGTAACACCCCAAAATGTGTTAGAGAGGCAAATTTCCAGGGCCCCTCCATAGACCTACTGAATCAGAAACTCTGGGGATGGGACCCAGAAATCTGTTTCAACAAGCTCTCCAGGGAATGTTGATGGACAATAAAGATTGAGAACTGTCTATATAGGGCATGATGAACTGGGAGCCTTCGTCTTCCACTAGCTTGAGCAACTCAGTTCACCTCTGTGAACCTCAGTTTCCCCAAATATAAAATAATAGGACTGGATTTATTCAGTGTTCTATGGAAAATGGGTTTCATCAGATGCTTCGTGAAAAAATTATTTTATTATCAAGTAATCCTGGGAAATCCCTTCTTAGACATCCATAATACATGTTAGCCTATTAAAGACTCCCCAGATCCAACCATAAATAAAGAAACTTGTTTAACTGTGTTTAGCCCTGTGCTTGCCAGACACTTTTGAGTATGAATTCTCTTTCTTAATCACATCCATTAACATCTGGAACAGAAGGGTTTAGGTGATTGCCAGGGTCTCTCCCTCTCCCAGCTGTAGCATCCGGCAGGTCTATGTCGTGCTGTTCAAGGGTGATGCTCCATGTCTGCTGCATCGTAAGTGAAATCAGCTCTGAGGAGCATCTCAGTTCACACAGAGCAGCCTGTGCCCTATACCGGAGTTTATCCACATGGTAATTTATGCCCATTCACTGATTTTGTTAGTGTTACATACAATCTCACCCTTCCCTGCCACCTAGAGAAAAACCACAAGACAGAGGAGAGCATTAAACAGTTCCAGGGAAAGAGGTGAGAGGAGTGAGGAATAGGAGAGGTGAGGAAGTCATCCTGGGAGTGGGGGTGGGTTATCAGGACTGAATAGCCGTGCCCAGCCCAGGGCAAAATTAAGGCTATGACAGCCTTCACCTCTCTGCAGGACTGTTGGTATCACTTCACAGTTTCTTGTTTCTTAACCCCTGCCTTTCTTAGAGGACAGAGAAAATGAGTCACAGGCATGGAACACCCTGATCTCTGAAAGCAGATGATGCCAATTATCATAAACATTATTAATAATCATTATAATATTCTGCAATTTACAGAGTATTTCAGCATATATTCTTTCCTAATCTTTGCAACAACAAGGCTTTGAAGTAGAAATTACTTTTATCCTTATTTTGCAAATAAGAAAACAGAGTCTCAGTTGGGATTTTTGTTTCAATCCCACTGAACTGGGATTCTACCCCTGGCTTCTCCAGTCATTAGTTGCACAGCCACAGGCGAGAAACCCAGCCTTTGTGCCATAGCTTCTAATAGCCTGTAACTGAGGATAACTGGATTGAATACCAAGGTTCTTCTACCACAAAGGCACATATCTACTCTTGTAAATCAATTTCCATCTGAAAGCACTCCTTGGTTTGTGCAATGTTGAATTAACTCCATGCCTGCCCATTGCATTCCTGACAACAGGCAGTACACCCACTTTGTAGTAATAGGAATATGGTTTCTAGACTTGATTAAACCCAATTGAACCCAATTCCTCACACTAGTTGTGTGATTTGGGGTTTCCTGAGATTAATCGTGTAAAGTGTTTAGCACAGGGCATAGTAAGTTCTCCCTAAGTGTCAGCTACACATCCATCATTGGAAGAAGACAAATCTTAGCTGAATTCAGGTGCCAGGAAAGATAGCAAGCACTAAAGTGATGAAAAGTCCCTGACTATGCCAAGACCAGGAGACAGGTAATGCAAAGAACATTGAATATGAGACTGAAGACTTTGGTTGAAATCTTCACTTTGCTGCTTAATTCCAGGTGACCTTGTACAAACAACTAAAATGTTTGCTTTTCTCTTCTGCTTCTTGGGGGTTGTAATGCCTGACTTGCCTTCTATACAAGACTATTTGAAGGTTAGACAGGCCAGGCATGACCGCTTGTAACAGACACTGTTGACTGCCTACATAAAAGTCATTTACTCCAACTTCTTAATAAACAAACCTCAATTTTATTCAGGTATCTACCTCTTCCACATGGTCACGAACCCTAGGAGGTGTGTTCTGGTTAGTGTAAGCTCATAATGGTGGCTCCATTCCCTCTGCTAGTGGCTGGTAGAAAGAAGGGCCTGTAATGCAATTCTGACCACTGAGATGTGAGGGGAAGTCTTTGAGGGGTTGGATGAAAGGTTTCCTTGCTTTTATGAGGGGGCATAAAAGGAAGTGGTATCTTCTTCCCCTGGTCACAATCATATCTAGATGACCATACTGGTCCTGTTGCTGCAGACATTTTGCTACCATGAGGGGACATGCTTGAGCATAATGCCACCTCTCTGAGGATGGCAGAGCAGAGAGATGGAAAGAACCTGGGTCTTCAATAATGTCGTTGAGCCACTTAATTAACCATCCCTGAATGTGCTGTATCTGGAACTGCCACATGAAATAGTAAATGTGTTCTTTGCTAAAGGCAGTGAAGTCAGGATATTGTGTTGCTTGCCACTGAGAGCATCCTAATACACACACTGATGTGTGTTCTGCTGCTGTAAAGTACCGGCACATAATACATATGTGACACACATATAGTTACACATAAACTATTATTTGTATTGAATGCTCCAAACTCACTCCTTAAGTGAGAAGATATTAACAAACTGCCAAGAAAAGTCAGAGTGAGTTGTAGCACTCGGGTAACAAGGCACAGATCAGTGATGGGGATGGAATCAAGGTATAACATGAGGAGGCCTAACTGAGCTTCACAGTTTATCTTTAACGATATTTAGAACTATACCTCCCTCATTTTTTGTGTGTTTAACAAATGATGAATGTACCAAAGAAACTAAATATATATATTATAGATACATTATATATGTATATGTGTTATATATGGTAATATACATATGTGTATATTATATGTTATATATGCACATGTCATATATATGTTATGTGTGTGTATACATATACAACATAATATGTGGTATATAGGCTATATATAGCATATATGTGTGTTGTATATGTGTGTACATGCATATGTATATATACACACATACACATGAGGAACATATAAGGAGAAAATTCTGCCACTTTACCAAATCACGTGTATTCTCCTTTGCCCTCAGGATTTCCAAAGCTCACTCACATCTATTGTGCATCAGAACATAGGCAAACCAACTGCGTGAAATAATTTGGAAGTCACAAGTCCACTGTGTCTATTTTTTTAAAGTGAAATGGAGAGATGCTGGCTGAACGAAGTGTTCCATTTTCTAAAC